>NW_027551648.1:12500-80067 GCF_051989575.1 Stigmatopora nigra | reverse complement strand
CTGGGTCATGTGCACGCCGGCCGCCGGTGTCAAGAAGACGAATTTTGAGGTGGCCCAGCTGACGGAGAATCGGGCTTACCACTTCAGAGTGTGCGCCAGCAACAAGGTCGGACTCGGCGAGGCCGCCCAGGTGACCGGGGTGGTGGTGGCCCAAGAGAGGGAGGAGCAACCCGACCTGGACATCGATCCGGAACTGCGGAAGACCGTGAGCGTCCGGGCCAGACTCACGCTCCGACTTTTCATCCCCGTCCGGGGAAGACCGGCCCCCGCCGTCCGGTGGGACAAGGAGGAGGCGCCGCTGAAGGACGGGGCTCAAGTGGAAGTGACCGGCAGCTACACGGCGTTGACCTTCGACCACGCGAGCAGGACGGACAGCGGCAAATACACGGTCACGGCGGTCAACGCCAGCGGAAGCAAGTCGGCCGGCGTGGCGGTGCGGGTACTGGATACGCCCGGCGCACCCGTCAACTTGAGCGTGAAGGAAATCACCAGCCAGTCGGTGACGCTGGCCTGGGACGCGCCTCTCTTGGACGGCGGCTCCAAGGTCAAGAACTACATTGTGGAAAAGAGGGAGAGCACGCGCAAAACCTACGCCGCCGTGGTCACCAATTGCCACGCGCTCTGTTGCAAGATCGAGCCGCTGCAGGAGGGCTGCTGTTACTACTTCCGCGTCCTGGCAGAGAACGCCCACGGCGTGGGCCCGCCCGCCGCCACCCTGGACCCGCTCAAGGTCTCGGAGGTGCCTCAGGCCCCCAGGAGCCTGAGCGTGACGGACCAGACCGACACTAGCGTGTCTCTGGCCTGGGAACGTCCCGAATACGATGGCGGCAGCCGGGTGGCCCAGTACCTGTTGGAGGTTCAGCTCAAGGGTCAGGAGAAGTGGTCCGGCGTCAACACCTACAAGGGCACGGCCGCCACCGTTTCCAATTTCAACCCGGGAGAGGAGTACCTCTTCCGAGTCACGGCCATCAACGACAAGGGCAAGAGCCAGCCCCGGGTCCTGTCCGGCCACATCGCCGCCAAGAACTTGGTGTTCCAGCCCGACTTGCGACCGGCTTTCAGCAGCTACAGCGTCCACGTGGGCAAAGACCTCCGGGTCCGAGTACCCGTCTTCGGGCGGCCCAAGCCCACCGTGGCGTGGACCAAGAATGGCGCGCCCCTCAAGTTCACCACCAGAGTCAACATTCACAACGAGCAGAGCCACACCAGTCTGAGCATCAAGGAGGCGGCGGCCGACGACGGAGGCATGTACGGCATCCGGGCCACCAATCCGGCCGGCGAGAAGGAGGCCACGCTGGAAATCGTGGTACTGGACAAACCCGGCCAGCCCACCGGCCCCGTCAAGTTCGACGAGATCACCACGCAGAGCGTGACGCTGTCCTGGGCTCCGCCCCAGCGCGACGGCGGTTGCCAGATTTCCAACTACATCGTGCAGAAGAGAGAGACCGTCGGCACCACTTGGGAAAACGTCAACGCCAACTACGCCAGGACCACCATCAAGGTGCCCAGGCTGAAGGCCGGAGCCGAGTACCAGTTCAGGATCGTGGCGCAGAACCGCCACGGCAAGAGTCACGGCCTGGACTCGCCCGCCGTGGTGGCTCGGTACCCCTACAGGGAACCCGGGCCGCCGGGCACGCCCTTCGTCACTTCGCTCTCCAGAGACCACCAGGTGGTGGAGTGGCACGAGCCCATCTCGGACGGGGGCACTCCCGTCCTGGGCTACCACCTGGAGAGGAAGGATCAACAAGACGCTCATCCGCCAGACGGACTACAAGAGCCACCCTCTGGAGGAAGGCGTGGAGTACGAATACCGGGTCTACGCCGAAAACATTGTCGGCGTGGGACGCTGCAGCAAGCTCTCGGAGGGCCGCGTGGCCAGGGACCCCTGCGACCCCCCCGGCATCCCCCGGGCCGTCCACGTGACCAAAGACGCCATCGTCATCCGCTGGACCAAGCCCGAGTACGACGGCGGCAGCAACGTCACCGGCTACCTGGTGGAAAGGTGCGACCTGCCCGAGGGCCGTTGGGTGAGGGCCAACTTCACCAACGTGATGGAGATCCAATTCACCGCCACGGGCCTCAGCGAGAACTCCCAGTACGACTTAAGGGTGGCGGCCAAGAACGCCGCCGGCACCGTCAGCAAGCCGTCGTACAACAGCGGGCCGATCACGGCCGGCGACGGCACCGAGGCGCCCACATTCTCCGTGGACCCCGCCTTCGCCAAGGCCGTGGTCCTGAACGCCGGCGAGACCTTCAAGCTGGACGCCGACGTGGGTGGCAAGCCCCCGCCGGCCATGCGCTGGTTCAGGGGCGAAGTGCCGCTGGAAAATACCCTCAGGCTGGACATCAAGAACATGGAGAGTCGCGCCCTGATCCTGGTCAAAGACGCGGCCAGGGAGGACAGCGGCACCTACACGCTCCAGTTGACCAACCAGGCCGGCAGCCAAAGCGCGCACTTCCAAGTCTCCGTCTTGGACCGGCCCGGTCCTTGCCGGGGACCCCTTCACGTGGCCGGCGTGGCCGAGGATCGCTGCTCGCTGGCTTGGCGTCCGCCTTCCTCCGACGGGAGTTGTCCCGTCACCCATTACGTCATCGAGAGGAGAGAGACCAGCCGTCTGGCCTGGACGGTGGTTTCTCCCGCCTGCACGGCCACCTGCTACAAGGTCACCAACCTGCTGGAGGGCAACGAATACATTTTCCGCGTGACGGCAGTCAACCGGCACGGCGCCGGCGGCCCCCTGGAGTCCGAGCCCGTGCTCTGCAAGACTCCCTTCGTACTCCCCGGTCCGCCTCACGTGGAGGACGTGGCCGACATCACTCGCGACGGCATGACCGTCAGGTGGAGCCCCCCGGAATCCGACGACGGCAGCCAGATCTCAAACTACGTGGTGGAGAAGAAGGACAGGGCGGGCGTCAAGTGGACCAGGTGCAACCGCCAGAAGGTCACGGACCTCTCCTTCAGAGCCACCGGCCTGAGCGCCGGCCACGACTACGAGTTCCGGGTGAGCGCCGAGAACGCGGTGGGCTCGGGAGAGCCGTCCCTGCCGACCTCCTACTACAAGGCGGCCGATCCCAAGTAGAGGCCGGGCTCCCCCGCCTACATGAGTGTGGTGGACTCCACGGCCAGCTCCATCACCGTCTCCTAGGGCAAGCCGCCGTCGGACGGGGGCAGCCCCGTCCAGGGCTACCTGGTGGAGGTCTGCAAGGCGGAGACGGAGCAATGGACCATGGTCACCCCCCCCCGACCGGCCTGCGTCTCAACAAATACCAGATCCCCCGGCTGAAAGAGGGCCAGGAATATCGAATTCAAGTGTGCGCCCTCAACAAGGTCGGCGTGGGCGAGCCGGCCGTCCTCCCGGGAACCGCCAGAGCGGAAGAGAGGCTGGAGGCGCCTCAGATCCACCTGGACTCCGAGCTGCGCAAGGGAATATCCGTGAAGGCCGGCGGCTCGTTCAGGATACACGTTCCCTTCAGGGGCAGGCCCGCCCCCGAGGTGAAGTGGTCCAAGGACCAGGGCACCCCCACCGAAAAGGCGGTGGTGGAAAAGGGCCCCACCTTCACCCAGCTCTCCGTGGACTCCTGCGACCGGTGCGATTCGGGGAAGTACACGCTCACCCTCAGCAACGGCAGCGGCTCGGCCACCGAAGCGGTGGCCGTCAAAGTCCTGGACACGCCGGGGGCCCCGCTCAACCTGGCGGTGAAAGACGTGAGGAAGGACTCGGTCACCCTCGTCTGGGAGGCGCCGCCCAACGACGGGGGTTCCAAAGTCAAGAGCTACGTGGTGGACAAGCGGGAATCCACCCGCAAGGCCTACGCCAACGTCTCGGCCAAGTGCGCAAAGACCACCTTCAAGGTAGAGAACCTGACGGAAGGCGCCTCCTACTACTTCAGGGTCATGGCCGAAAACGAGTACGGCGTGGGCCAGGCGGCGGAGACCAAGACGATTGAGCACCGATTGAGCAACCTGCTGGCGGGCAACGAGTACCTGCTGCGAGTCAGAGCCGTCAACAAGTACGGCACGGGCGACTACCTGGCGGGCGAGCCCTTCGTGGCCCGCAGCCCGTACAAGCCCCCGGGCCCCCCCTGGCACGCCGGAGGCCGGCCAGATCACCAAGGATTCCATGCTGCTTTCGTGGGCCGTCCCGGAACAGACCGGCGGGGCCGACATCCTGGGCTACCACCTGGAGAAACGCGACCGAGACGGCGTGCGCTGGACCAAGTGCAACAGACAAAAACTGACCCAAACGCTCTTCACGGCCACGGGACTGAGCGCCCGTCACTTTTACGAGTTCCGGGTGGCGGCCGAGAACCGGGCCGGGGTGGGAGAGCCCAGCGAGCCGTCGCTCTTCTACAGAGCCTGCGACGCCACCCAGCCCCCCGGACCCCCTCGCCACCCCAAAGTGACGGACTACTCCAAGTCGTCCGTCTCGCTCTCCTGGTCCAAACCCGACTCTGACGGCGGGGCCTACGTCAAGGGCTACGTGGTGGAGATGCGCCAGTACGTGCCCCCGCCGGAGTCGCCGGAGGAGGAGGTGGAAGTGGCCCCGGCGGTGGACGCGCCGGCCCAAAAGGAGTGGCGCGTGTGCACGCCGCCCTGCGGCATCCAGGCCACCCGGCTGACCGTGGCCGACGTCACGGAGGGAGAAGAATACCAGTTCCGCGTGTGCGCCCTCAACTCCGAGGGCGTGGGCGAGGCCGCCCACGTCCACGGCACGGTGGTGGCCGTGGACAGGCTGGAGGCGCCGGAGATGGAGCTGGACGCCGACCTGCGGAAGGTGGTGTCGGTGCGCGCCGGAGGCACCCTGCGCCTGTTCGTGGCCATCAGGGACAGGCCCCAGCCCGCCGTCAAGTGGCAGAAAGTGGACGGCGCTCTCGCCCAGCGCGCTCTGATCGACTCCACCGGCTCCTACACCATGCTGGTGGTGGACAACGTCAACCGCTGGGACAGCGGCAAGTACTCGCTGTCCCTGGAGAACGCTGGCGGGTCCAAGTCCGCCGTGGTGGCCGTGAGAGTCTTGGACACGCCCGGCGCACCCCAGAACCTGGCCGTGAAGGAGTTGACCAAGGATTCCCTGACCTGGGACGCCCCGGCGGCCGACGGCGGCTCCAAAATCACCAACTACGTGGTGGAGAAGCGGGAGTCGATCCGCAAGGCCTACACCACCGTGGCCAGCAACTGCACGGCCAACGGCTTCAAGATCCAAGAGCTGCCCGAGGGGGGCGTCTTCTACTTCCGCGTCTGCGCCGTCAACCAGTACGGCCAGGGTCCCTCGGCCGAGACCGAGGAGGTCAAGGTGTCCCAGGTGCCCCTCCCGCCCGCCAACGTCGCCCTCAGCGACGTGACCAAGAGCAGCGTGTCGCTCTCGTGGGACAAGTGCGCCCACGACGGCGGCAGTAAAGTCATCTGCTACTACATGGAATTCAAGCCCAAGGGCGGCGACAAGTGGGGCACGGCCTGCACGGTCAAGGCCACGGAGGCCACCGTTCCCAACCTCACCGCCGAGCAGAGCTACCTCTTCAGGGTGCTGGCCATCAACGAGAAGGGAAAGAGTCAACCCGGGGAGCTGGGCTTGCCCGTCCTGGTCAGGGAAGCGGCCATCCCGCCCTCCGTCTCTCCGCCCTTCACCGCTTACAGCGTGAAGGCCGGAGACGACTTGACCGTGGAGGTTCCCTTCGGCGGCAGACCCAAGCCCGCCGTCTCGTGGAAGAGGGACGGCCTCCCCGTCAAGCAGACCACCTCGCTGACGGTGGTGAACGGGGCCTCCTCCTCCAAGATCGTCCTGACCAAGGCCGGCCGGGAGCACGTGGGCGAGTACCAGATCACCGTGGCCAACGGCGCGGGAACGGCCACCTCCCACCTGCAGCTGGTCGTCCTGGACAAGCCCAGCCCGCCCACCGGCGTCAGGGTGGACGCCGTGACCTCCGACAGCATCTCGCTCTCCTGGTCTCCGCCGGAATACGACGGCGGCTGCTGCGTGAGCAACTACGTGGTGCAGAAGCGAGATACCAACACGCAAGACTGGCAGATGGCGGCGGGCGACGTGGCCCGGACGGCCTACAAGGCCGTGCGCCTGGTGCACGGCGCGGAGTACCAGTTCCGCATCTACGCGGTCAACCGCTACGGCAAGAGCGCGCACGTGGACTCCCCCGCCATTACCGCTCGCTACCACTTCAAGCAACCCGGACCGCCTTCCACGCCCGCCGTGAAGCTGGCCACCAAGTCTCACATGCTGGTCACCTGGAACGAACCCGTCTACGACGGCGGCAGTCCCGTCCTGGGCTACCACCTGGAGCGCAAGGAGCGCGCCAGCATCCTCTGGACCAAGATGAACAGGGGAATGATCCGGGACTCGGAATACAAGGTGGGCGGGGTGGAGGAGGGCGCCGTCTACGAGTACCGCGTCTACGCCCAAAACATTGCCGGCATCGGCAAGGTCAGCAAGGCCTCGGAGCCCGTGGCGGCGCGGGACCCCTGCGATCCCCCCGGCGCCCCCGTGGTCACCTCCGTGGGCAAAAGCTCCGTCTCCCTGTCTTGGGACAAGCCCCAGTACGACGGCGGCGCCAAGGTGTCCGGTTACGTGGTGGAGAGCAGGGAGCTCCCGGAGGGCCGCTGGACCAGGTGCAACTTCACCAACGTGCCCGAGACGCACTATCGGGTGACGGGCCTGACGGAGAACGCCCAGTACCACTTCCGCGTGGTGGCCAAGTACGCGGCCGGCCTGCTGAGCCCGCCCTCCGACCACACGGGACCCGTGGCCGTCAAGGACGACGTGGAGCTGCCCCGCATCGTGATGGACGTCAAGTACCGGGAGACCGTGTCGGTCAAGGCCGGCGAGACCCTGAAGATTCGGGCCGACGTGGCCGGTCGCCCCGCCCCCGTGCTGGCCTGGTGCAAGGACGGCGGCGAACTGCTTCCCCGAGCCAGAATCCAGATCCTTTCCACCGACACGGCCACCTCGGTGACGGTGAAGGACTGCGTCCGGGGAGATTCGGGCCGCTACGTCCTCACGCTGCAGAACATCGCCGGCAAGGTCAGCACGCCCATCCATTGCGTGGTCCTGGACAAACCGGGGCCCCCCGCCGGGCCGCTGCAGGTGACGGATCTGACGGCCCAGGGATGCACGCTGTCCTGGGGTCCGCCCCAAGAAGCCGGCGGCGCCGACATCACGCGCTACGTGCTGGAGAAGCACGAGACCAGCCGCCTGGCCTGGACGTTAATGAAGGACGACGTGACCAAAACCTATCACGCCGTGACGGGACTGCTCAAGGGCAACGAGTACGTCTTCAGGGTCTCGGCCGTCAACAAACACGGGATCGGCGAGACCTTGGAGAGCCACGCCGTCAAGGTGGCCGATCCGTACTCCCCGGCCGGCGCGCCGCTCGACGTCGACGTCACCGACGTCGCCGGAGATTCCATGAGGCTGGTGTGGCGCCCGACCGGCCAGCGACGGCGGCAGCCCCGTCGCCGGCTACGTGGTGGAGCGCCGGGAGAAGACGGCCATGCGCTGGATCCGCGTCAACCGGGATCTCATCGCCGTCTGCCACGCCTCGGTCACCAAGCTGCGCCGGGGTTGCGAGTACGACTTCAGGGTCTACGCCGAGAACGCCGCCGGTCTGAGCCCGCCCAGCGAACTGTCCGCCTCCTTCCGAGCCCTGGCCCCCTTGACGGGTCCCGCCGCACCCTCCAAGCCCAAAATTGTTCACTCTACCCGGGACAGCGTGTCCATCGTTTGGAAAGCGCCCGCCGACATTGGCGGCGCCCCCGTCCTGGGATACGCCGTGGAATACAGGGACTACGTAGGCAAGCTGGCCAAAGAGGGGGAAGGATATGAAGAGGAGGAAGAGGAGGAGGAAGAGCCGCAGAGATGGCTGGAAGCCATGGCGCTCACCAAGAGCTTGGAGATGACAGTCACCGGCCTAAAAAACGCCGCCCAATATGAATTCTGCGTCAAAGCCATCAACAAAATGGGAAGCAGCGTGCGCAGCCGGCGCTCGGACGCCGCCGCCGCCACCGAGAGGACGGCGCCGCCCACGTTCGACGTCGACGTGGAGACGCGCAAGGTCCTGGTGGTGAAGCGCGGCCTGGCCTTCACCCTCAAGGTTCCCTTCAAGGGTCAACCCGTTCCCTCGGCCGTATGGTCCAAGGAGGGCACCGAACTGAAGGCCAGGGGAACCGCGGAGGCCAGCGACTCCGACGCTTCGCTGACCATCGAAAACTCGGGCAGGAACGACTCCGGAGAGTACCGCCTGACCATCGCCTCCGACTTGGGAGAGGCCACGATACCGCTGAGCGTCAAGGTGCTGGACTCCCCGGGCCCCCCGCTCAACGTCAAGGTTTCGGCGGTCACTCGGGACTCGGCCGCTCTCACGTGGGAAGCCCCCGACAACGACGGCGGCGACGCCGTCAAGGCCTACCACGTGGAGAAGCGCGAGGCCAGCAAGAAGGCCTGGGTTTCCGTGACCACCAACTGCCACGCCCCGGCCTGCAAAGTAGAGGACCTGCTGGAAGGGGCCGTCTATTACTTCAGAGTAATGGGGGAGAATGAGTATGGAGTGGGCGTACCTCAGGAAGTGAAGGCCGGCACCAAGATCACAGGTAAGCTCCCGTCCGAGGCCCCAATCCGGCCAAATCCGGCCAAATCCGGCCAAATCCGGCCAAATCCAGCCAAATCCGGCCAAATCCGGCCCACTCACTCCTCAATTGTCTTTGCAGAGGTGCCCAGTCCGCCCGCCAAATTGGGAGTGGCCGACGTCACCAGGGACAGCGTGACCATCGCCTGGACGCGGCCAGAGTACGACGGCGGCAGCCGAGTCAAGGCCTACCTGCTGGACGCCCTGGAGAAGGGCCAGACCAAATGGGTCAAGTGCGCCACGGTGAAGACCACCAGCCACTCCGTCAAAAGCCTGCGGGAAGGGGCCGAGTACTTCTTCAGAGTGCGAGCCGAGAACCACGCCGGTCTGAGCGAGGCCAAAGAGATGATTGCACCCGTCCTCGTCAAAGAAATTCTGGGTAATTCCCCGGCCCGCCGTCTCCGCGGCCGAGTTCATCCGTCCGATCAAATGTCACCGCCAGAGTCTTCTCTTTGACCCCGCTACGGGGCTTGTTCTACCCGGCCCCGCTGAGCCGACTTTTGCTTGAATTTTGACAGAGGCTCCAGAGTTCGACCTGAAGAACTACCCCAAAAATACCGTCTACGTGAGAGCCGGATCCGACCTGACCTTTGACATCCCGCTGAGCGGCAAGCCGATGCCAAAAGTCAGCGTGTCCAAGAACAACGTGCCGGTCAAGGGATCCAAGAGACTCTCCGCCCGGGTCACCCCCGACAGCCTGAGCGTCAGCCTGGAGCAAAGCGTCGCCGGCGATGCCGGGAAGTACCAACTGAGTGCCAGCAATGCGGGCGGCGCCAGCCAGATCTCGGTGAACGTGGTGGTGCTGGATAGGCCCGGACCACCCCTGGGGCCCGTGGAGATCCTGGAGGTGGGAGAGACTACGGCGCACCTGAAATGGACTCCTCCGGAGTACGACGGCGGAAGTCCCGTCACCAACTACGTGCTCCTGAAACGGGAAACCAGCACCCCCACCTGGACAGAGGTGTCGGCCAACGTGGCGCGGAGCCAGATCAGAGCCACCAAGCTGACCAGGGGAGAGGAGTATCAGTTCCGAGTCAGGGCCCAGAACCGTTACGGTCTCAGCGAGCACCTCGACAGCAAGCCGGTGACGATCCGGCTTCCTTTCGGTGAGTCGCCGGGCGGATTTTGTTTTCTCCGACCCCCCCTCACGCACCCTTCCCAAAGCCACCGCCAACTGACTTGTGGCTCTGCGCTTTGAATTCCAGTGGCTCCGGGGCCTCCGTCCACCCCCTGGGTTAGTTTTGTCTGTCGAGACAACCTGACCGTCTGCTGGAACGAACCGGTCAACGACGGCGGCAACGCCGTGACGGGCTACCACCTTCACATGAAGGAAAGGAGCAGCATCCTCTGGCAGAAGATCAACAAAAGCGCCATAGCGGGGAACCAGATGCGGGTCAGCAACATCTGCCCGGGTCTCATCTACGAGTTCAAGGTCACGCCGGGGTGGGCAAAATGAGCAAGACCTCGGAAGAGGTTCTGGCTATCGACGCGTGCGGTGAGTAGCCCTTCTTCTCTGTCACCTATTCGCCGGCCAAGTGGCGGCGAGGCGACGTGGTGCCACGTCCTAACCCTAATTGAAAAGCAAGTATAATGATTATCTTTGTACTGGCTCTTGACTAATTCCTTTCAGTTCACAAAGATAATCATTTTACCTGCTTTTTAATATTAAACACATTATCAATAAGCAGCCATTCTAAAAATGAGTTCATTCTTTGACTTTTAGCTTTTTGTGATGCATTACTGGTCCCCGCTTGACTTTTTTTCTTCTCCTTGGATTTCTTCTGTTCTGAATGCCCTTGTTATTCCTCAATGAATGTTAACTGTAAGGGGCCGCCTGTGGCCCGCGGGCCGAGGTCGGAACCCCCCCGCACAAACACGACCGGGGGCGGGGCCAGCGCGTCGGTGGCGCGACGTCCGCTCGGCCAGCTAACCGGCCTAACCTAATGGCGACGCGCCGTTGTGTCCGCCACAGAGCCCCCCGCAAATGTCCGCGTCAGCGAAGTCACCAAGAACTCGGTGCGCCTGACCTGGCAGAGGCCGCCGTACGACGGCGGCAGTCAGATCAGCGGCTACAGCGTGGAGAGGAGGGATGCGGCTAGCGGAAGGTGGGTGAAGGCCAACTTCACCAACATCCCGGAGATGGGCTTCACGGCGTCCGGACTGACTCAGGACGAGACCTACGAGTTCAGGGTGTACGCCAAAAACGCCGTGGGCTCCGTCAGCAACCCTTCTCTGATCGCCGGCCCGGTCACTTGCGTGGACGCCTGCGGTGAGTGCTCCTTCCGTCCCTCTACGGCTCTCGTGGGTTTCGTCACCGGGCGGGGCCGTCATCCGCCCGCTCTGTCGCGCAGGCGCTCCGGCCATCGACCTGCCTCCCGAGTACCTGGACGTGGTTCGCTACAGAGCCGGAACCTCGGTTAAGATCCGAGTGGGAATCCTCGCCGTGCCACTGCCCGGCATCGAGTGGCTGAAGAACGGAAGGGAGCTGGTGGCCTCTTCGTCCTTGTGCGTGGAGAGCACAACGGACTCCTCGGCCATTTTGATCAAGGACGCCACGCGCCAACACACCGGCTCTTATGAGATCAAAATCAAGAACACACTGGGCTCAGCTAGCGCCACCATCGCCATGGAGATCCTGGGTAGGTGCATTATTTTTCTTCTTTTGCGGTCGCCTCTGAATAGTTGTTTTGGTTTTTAAGGCCAAGTCCACTTGACTCTTTCTCAGACAAACCCGGACCGCCGAGCGGAAGCATCAGCTTCAACCTCGTCACGGCAGACCGGATCGCCTTCCGCTGGGAGCCCGTGTGCGAGGCCGACCTGGGAGGCTCCCAGGTGACGCACTACATCGTGGAGAGGCGCGAAACCAGCAGAGTGGTCTGGGCGACCGTCTCGGAGGATCACCGGCAGACGTACATCTCGGTGGGCAAACTGGTGCGGGGAAACGAATACGTCTTCCGCGTCATGGCCGTCAACAAGTACGACGTGGGAGCCCCGCTGGAGTCGGAGCCCGTGGTGGCAAAGAATGCTTTCGGTAAGCCCGGGGAGCACCCCGGCCTTTCCGCCCGGAGCCTTTCCGCCCGTCGGGTGCCTTCGGGCAACCTTCTCACCTCTGGTTTCTGCCCGTCTCCCTCCGCCAGTCACCCCGGGGCAGCCGCACACTCCCGAAGTCAGCCTCATTACCAAGACCACCATGGTGGTGGAGTGGGAAAGTCCGGGCGTAGACGGCGGTAGCGCGGTGACCGGCTACTACCTGGAGCGGCGTGACAAGAAAAGTCTGCGCTGGTTCCGCGTTTACAAGGAGCCCATTCCCGACAGCAAAAAGACCGTCTACCACCTCACCCAAGGGAACCGGTACCAGTACCGCGTCTGCGCCATCAACAGGGCCGGAGAAGGCCCCTTCTCGGAAGAATCCGACTTTTACGAGGCCGCCGATCCCATCGATGAGTCGTCCGGGTCACCGCTTTGGGGAAGGCGCCACCGAGTCGGGCGCCCTCGCCGACGACTTCTCTCGGTTTTTCCAGAATGCCCCGACGAGCCTCGCAAGCTGAAGGTGCTGGATTCCACCAAGACCTCCATCACTTTGGCCTGGTCCCAGCCCGAATGGGACGGGGGCAGCCAAGTGACCGGCTACGTGGTGGAGAAGCTGGTGGAAGGAGAGGAGGACTGGGCCACGCTCACATCCAAAGGAGAGGTCAAGACCACCGAGTACACCGTCCACGACTTGAAGCCGGACGTCAACTACTTCTTCCGAGTTTCTGCCGCCAACTGCGCGGGCCGCGGGGAAGCCCTGCAGATGAGCGAGCCCGTCCAGGCTAAAGATATCCTGGGTAGGTGTGACTCCACGCTTCACCCTTTCTTCTGGAAGGGAAAACCGGACGTGGCAAATTGACCGGCTGTCTTCCTTCCACAGAGGAAGGTCAGATCGACTCCGACGTGGCCACGAGGACCCACTACATCGTGAAGGCCGGCAAGGACGTGGAGCTCTCGGTTCCGCTGAAGGGACGACCTTCGCCCTCCGCTTCCTGGAGCAAAGGAGACTCGCGCATCGACGACGACCCCTCCTACGAATTCCACCACTCGGACACGGCCACCGTCCTGGTTTTGCGGCGGGTCACCAAGCTGGACACCGGCAAATATAGCGTCAAGATCCAGAACGGCGTGGGGGAGCCCAAGACCCTGAGCTTGTGGGTGAAGGTCCAGGACACCTCAGTGCAGGAACCTGAGGCTGAAAGACGTGACCCGCGGAAGAGTCACCCTGTGCTGGGAGAGCCCCTCGCTGGACGGGGGCGCCGAAATCACCAACTACATCGTAGAAAAGAGGGACTCCTCCAAGAGATACTACTCGGCGGTGAACGGCAAATGCACGGAGACCAGCTGCGGCGTGGAGGACCTCTCGGAGAAGACGTCCTACTTCTTCCGCGTCCTGGCCGAGAACGAGAACGGCGTGGGCGAAGCCTGCGAGACTCCGGAGCCGGTGAAGGCCACGGAATGCCCCGGCCCCGTCAGACAAGTCTCCGTGAGGGACTCCTCCAAGACCTGGGTCACCCTGCAGTGGCTGAAGCCCGACCACGACGGCGGCAGCATCATCTCCGACTACGTGGTGGAGAGGAAAGCCGCCGCCGGCGAGGACTGGTCGCTGGGAGAGACCAGTCGCCACTGCCACTTTGAGGTCCCTAAACTCAAGGAGCACTCGGAGGTGTTCTTCAGAGTGGCCGCTCGAAACGAGAAGGGTCAGGGCGACTATGTGAAGACAGGGCCCGTCAAGGTGGCGGACTACGTCATCACCCCCGAGGCCAGCCTGGCCGAGTACCCGGACGGGAGGATCTGCGTCCGCCTGGGACACAACGTCCACCTGGAGCTGCCGTACCGGGGCAAACCAAAGCCCTCGCTGTCGTGGCTGAAGGACAACCTTCCCCTGAAGGAGAGCGAGCGGGTCCGCTTCAAGAAGACCGACGACAAAGCCACCCTCACCATAAAGCGGGTGAAGAAAGAGAACGAGGGCAAGTACACCCTGACGCTGGACAACGTGATCAGCAGAAAGTCCTTCCACGTCCACGTCCTGACCCTGGGTCCCCCGTCCAAGCCCCTCGGGCCCCTCCGCCTGGACGAGGTCAGGGCGGAGAGCGTGCTGATCTCCTGGGACCAGCCCAACGACGACGGCGGCGGAGACATCGCTTGCTACATGGTGGAGAAGCGGGACGCCTCTCGCCCCGACTGGAAGATGGCCTGCTCGGCCGTGCGGGACACGCAATTCAGAGTGCCCAACCTGATCAAGGGGCTCCAGTATCAGTTCCGAGTGTGCGCGGAAAACCGATACGGCGCCAGCGAAGCCTTGCTCTCTCAGCTGGTCCTGGCCAAGCACCAGTTCAGGCCCCCGGGCCCGCCCGGCAAGCCCCTGGCCTACAACGTCACCAACGACGGCATGACCGTCCGCTGGGAGAGGCCCAGCTACGACGGCGGCACGCCCGTCCAGGGCTTCCACCTGGAGAAGAGGGAAAAGAACAGCATCCTGTGACAGAAGGTCAACGCGGCGCCCATCAAGGACAACGACTACAGGGTCCCGGATCTCATCGAAGGCCTGGAGTACTCCTTCCGGGTCTGCGCGCAGAACGACGCCGGCTGCGGCCGGGCCGGCGACGCCAGCGAGCCCGTCATGGCCGTCAGTCCCGTCGGTGAGTTTGGACCGCGGCCGCGCGCCCGTCCAGTGGCGCGTCGTTACTCCGGAAAAAATGCCTTTTGTCAGCCCCCGGAAAAAAAACAAAAATAATGATTCGAGGCCCGCGCTGTGTTTGTCAGATCCTCCCGGCCAGCCGGACTACACTGACGTGACGGCTAACTCCATCACCCTCAAGTGGGAGGCGCCCAAACGTGACGGGGGGAGCAAGGTCACCGCCTACACCGTGGAGAAACGCCAGGGCGAGGGTCGCTGGTTCAAGGCCAACTTGAGCGACGTCCACGACTGCCAGCACACGGTGACCGGCCTGACGCTCAACGAGCGCTATGAGTTCAGGGTCGTGGCCAGAAACGCCATGGGGGTGGTCAGCCCCCCGTCCAACTCGTCCGGTTTGATCGTGGTCCGAAGCGAGAACGGTAAGTGGCACGCAGAAGCCGGCTAAAAGACTGATAATGATCAAACCGTCACGGCCTCATCCCCCCCCCCCCCCCCCCCCCCCCGACCAGCTGCGCCTCACATCGAGTTTGGCCCAGAATATTTTGAGGGTTTGATGGTGACGGCGGGCGACAACATCAGGGTGAAGGTGGCCATCGGCGGACGGCCCGTTCCCAAGGTGGTCTGGTACCGAGAAGATGATGGACATCATCACCGTGGCCGGGCACAGCACTCTTTTCATCAGAGACGCCGACCGCACTCACCGCGGCCTCTACACCGTGGAGGCCACCAACGGCTCCGGCAGCAAAAAGGAGGATCTCCTCATTAAAGTGCAAGGTACGAGGGAGCGGGCTCGGGGACGCTCTCCTTCTCCCCGCCCTCTTTTCGCCCCACTAACCCCGAACCGGATTGTGCGACGCAGACACGCCAGGAGAACCGGTGGGACCCATCGCCTTCAGCGACATCTCCGAGGGCAGGTGCCGTCTGTCGTGGAATCCGCCGGAGAACGACGGCTGCTCGGAAATTTCCCATTACGTGATCGAGAAGCGCGAAACCTCCAAGATCTCCTGGGCGCTGGTGTCCGACAGCTGTCGCGAGTGCAGCTTCACCGCCACCAAACTCATGAAGATCAACGAGTACCAGTTCAGAGTGTCCGCCGTCAACAAGTTTGGGCTGGGCAGACCTTTGGAATCCTGCCCCGTGGTCGCACAGCTGTAATACAGTAAGTCGCGTCGCCCCACCGACACGGACATTTGAATTGAGTTGCGTTGAATTGAATGGAGCGAGCAGCGTCCAGTCCGATGCTTTTGTCATCACCGTACATGTCTAATGAGATTTCAGACCTTCACCACAAAGTCTTGACTTGTCTCCCTTCGTTGGCTATCCCTCCTCAGCCACCCCTGATTCTCCGGGCACTCCCGACGCCACCGGGGTGACGGGAGAAAGCATCGCTTTGGCCTGGACTCCTCCCACGTCCGACGGAGGAAGCCCCATCCGCCACTACATTGTGGAAAAACGAGAGAAGAAGACCGTCCGCTTCTACAAGGTGCTCTCTAGGAAACCCATCACGGAATGTGCCCACACGGTGCTTCACCTGGCCGAGAATACCGAGTACGAGTTCCGGGTCACGGCGGTCAACGACGCCGGCGTGGGAGGGCCCAGCAACGTCTCCCTGCCCATCAAAGCCGTGGAGCCCAAAGACATCCCGTGCGCTCCGTCCGTGGTCTGCGTGTCGGACTCCACCTACTCCTCCATCAGTCTGGAATGGAGCAGACCCGCCGACGACGGCGGCTCCGACATCCTGGGCTACGCCATTGACGTGCAGGAGGGCCCGGAAGCCGACTGGACCAGAGCCAACCCCGAGCTGGTCCCGGACACCAAGTATACGGCCACCGGGCTACGTGGCGGGGTGGACTACAAGTTCCGCGTGGCGGCCGTGAATCAAGTGGGGAGGGGCGAGGACGCCGTCACCCCGGAACCGGCCCGGGCCGTCGAGAGACTGGCGCCGCCCCAGGTGGATATTGACGCCAGCTTCAAGCAGACGCATATTGTCAAGGCCGGCGGCGCCGTCAAGCTAAGCCTCCACTTCAGGGGCAAGCCCGTCCCCCTCGCCACTTGCCAGAAAGAGGAAGGGGAACTGGGCGTCGCGGCGGAGGTCACCAGTGGCGAGGGAAGCAGTACTCTCCATCTGGAAAAGTGTACCAGAAATGATTCGGGCAAATACACCGTCAACCTGGAGAACAGCAGCGGCGCCGCTCACGGCCATACCACCCTGAAAAGGCCCGATCTCGTCCGATCTCGGAAGCCAAGCATGGTTCGGCCTGTTTAGTACCTGATTGGGAGACCGCTTGGGAATACCAGGTGCTGTGAGCATCATACCCCGCATCTTTGGGAGACAAAGTTGGAAACCTTCACGTGGTGTCTCCTGAGAGGCCGCTCGCTGCGGCCTGCGAATTCCAACAAATACCACTCAGAGCTGCCAACAAGGACCGTGGCACCCTACGTTTTTCATCCAGCCGGAGACATTTGACTGCCCCTCACCTCCGACTACCCCCCGGATGAAATGATCCGCGTTCCAGTGGCAGCTCTAGCGCTATCTGAGGGCAATCCTCAGGCGCTTGTAGTGCAAAAACAAAACAAACAAACAGCAGCGGCGGCCAGGCCATGACTTTCACCGTCAAAGTCCTGGACACCCCCGGCCCTCCTCGGGCTCAGGCCTTCCGAGAGGTCTCCAGGGGTTCGGTCACCCTGGCTTGGGAGCCTCCGCTCAACGACGGCGGCGCCCGCGTCCACCACTATATCGTGGAGAGACGGGAGGCCACCCGCCGCACTTGGCAGCAGTCGGGGGGCAAGTGCGCCCAGAATGTCCTGAAGATCCAGGACCTCCTGGAGGGCGTGCCCTACTTCTTCCGGGTCTCGGCGGAGAACCAGCACGGCGTGGGCGAGGCGCTGGAGATCACCGATCCCGTGGTGGCCACGGCCAAGGCCGGCGCCACCAAAGAGGTTGGACGTGGTGGACACCACAGACAGCTCGTTGTCAATGAGCTGGCCCAAGCCGGAGCACGACGGCGGAAGCCGCATCCAGTTCTACGTGGTGGAGGCCCGGCCCCGGGGGACGGACAAGTGGGTCCCGGTCGGCAACACCAAGAACCTCTCCTACGTCATGGACAAGCTCAACAAGGGCGACGAGTATCACGTCCGCGTGAGGGCAAAGAACCAGTCGGGCCTGAGCGGACCCAGGGAGACGCCGGCCCCGGTGACGGTCAAGGAGCCTCACGTCCCGCCGGCGGCCGACCTCAGCGAGATCACCAACCAGCTGATCACCTGCAGATCCGGCAGCACCTTCACCATCCGAGTGCCCATTTCCGGCAGACCCGCTCCCAAGGCGGCCTGGCGGCTGGAGGAGATGAGGCTGAAGAACACGGACCGAGTCTCCATCGGGGTGACCAAAGACTGGGCCAGCATATCCGTCAAGGAGGCCATGAGGGGCGACGGTGGCAAATATCACCTGACCCTGGAGAACGTGGCCGGAAGCCAGACCTTCACCATCGACGTGAACGTCATGGGCAAACCCGCCGCGCCGTCGGGCCCCGTCGCCGTCTCGGCCATCACTTCGGAATCCTGCGTGGTCAGCTGGGAGGCGCCGGAAGATGACGGCGGTACGGACGTCACCAACTACATAGTGGAGAAGCGAGAATCGGGTTCCACCGCCTGGCAGCTGATCAACTCCAGCGTGAAGCGGACGTCTCTGGACATCGCCCATCTCACCGAGTACATGCAGTACACCTTCAGAGTCTCTGCCGAGAACAGATTTGGCGTCAGCAAGCCCGCCGAGTCCGAGACCATCGTGGCCGAGCACCCGTTCGGTGAGTAGAGCCCAGCCGAGCGATCATTCTTCCGCGGCAGAAGCCCCGCCCGGTGGTAACGTGCCGTCTGGACTCTTTGCAGCGCCGCCCGGGCCCCCGACCAGGCCGACCGTGTCCAATGTTTCCGCCAACGCCGTGACCTTGAAGTGGGAGGAGCCCTATCACGACGGCGGCAGCAGAGTCACCAGCTACTGGATTGAGAAGAAAGAGAGAAACAATATTCTCTGGGTGAGGCAGAACAAGATCCCATGCTTTGAGTGCTTCTACCGGGCGGAGGAACTGGTAGACGGTCTGGAGTACCAGTTCCGAGTCTACGCCATGAACGGCGCTGGTCTGAGTAAAGCCAGCGAAGCCTCCAAAGGAGCGGTCACCCAAAATCCAGTCGGTGAGTATCGCCGCCGGCACGTGACCTTACCGGAGCGGGGCTCCGCCGGGCCCGCCGGCTGACGCCGGCCCCACCGGCTGACGCCGGCCAAACTGCTCTCTTCCCAGATCCCCCGAGTAAGCCGGAGGTGACAAAAGTCACCAGGACCACGGTGTCGCTCAAATGGCCGGCTCCACTCAATGACGGCGGCAGTCCCATCGTGGGCTACGTTATCGAACGGAAGCCGTATACCCCCACGGGCGAGGGCCGCTGGCTCAAGTGTAACTACACAAATGTGACCGACACCTTCTACACCGTGACCGCTCTGGGAGAGGGAGAAGCGTACGAGTTCAGAGTCATCGCCAAGAACTCCAACCAGGTCTTCAGCAGCCCGTCCCAGTCCACGGGCTCGGTGCAGTGCATGACCGACTTTGGTGAGCCATCCTTTCCAGCAGAGTCGCCCATCGCCGGGTACACTCTATCTAACCCGCGTCGACGGTTCGGCCCCGATTATCCCGACAGAACCCCCGAAGGCTCAGCTGGACGGAAAACTCCTCTCTGAAGTGGTTCTGGTCAGAGCGGGATCCGATCTGGTCCTGGACGCCGCGGTGGGCGGCAGACCCGAGCCCAAGGCTTCCTGGTCCAAGGGCAACAGGGAGCTGGACCTGTGCGAGAAGTACCACTTGCATTACACGCCCCAGCGGGCCACGGCCGTGGTCAAGTTCTGCGACAGGGACGACAGCGGCAAGTATATTCTCACCGTGAGGAATGCCAGCGGGACCAAGACTGCCGAGGTCAACGTCAAGGTGCTAGGTGAGCGGGGGCCCCCCTCGCCACTCCTCGTCCAATTCCCGCCGGGGCCGCCAGGTGACCGGCGGCGCCGCCGCGTCCCTTCTTTGCAGACACTCCGGGGGTATGCCAAGGCGGCATCCAGATCGGCGGGCTGACCGAGGAGTCGTGCACCCTGAGCTGGAAGCCTCCCCTGGAAGACGGGGGCGACGAGGTCTCTCACTACCTGGTGGAGAGGAGAGACACCAACAGACCTGGGTCTTCATGAATGCCGAGTGCAAGGAGCTGACCTGCGCCATCAGAGGCCTGTTCAAGAACACCGAATACTTGTTCAGAGTGCGTGGGATCAACAAGTACGGCGCCGGAGTCCCGCTTGTCTCGGAGCCCGTGCTGGCCATAAACACCTTCAGTGAGTTCCCCCGTCCGTCCCAGCTCCGTCATACGCTCCGGGGGCGAGCGAGCGACACTCGCCTTCCCACCGGAGTCCTCTTTCCCACCCGGGCCTCGAACAAAGCTCTCTTTTTTTCTCCAGCCGTGCCGAGTCCACCCGGCGCCCCAGAGATCCTGGCGTCCGGAAAGGACTTTGCCAGCGTGGAGTGGCTGAAGCCCGAGAGCGACGGCGGCAGCCCGTTGACCCACTACCTGCTGGAGAGACGGGAGAAGAAGAGCGCCCGCTGGGTGAAGGTGAACAGGAGCGGAGCACACTTGGACACCTCGCTGAAAGTCTCCGGTCTGACGGAAGGGAGCGTTCAGAGCAGTTCAGAGTGACGCCCATCAACAAGGCCGGAGAGAGCCAACCCAGCGAGCTTTCTCTCTACGTCGTGTGCAGAGTGCCGACGTGTGAGTACCCCACCGGGGAGTCGTCTGGGACCCCCTTAGGTCCGACGCCGCCATCCTTTTGGTCATCCCGGCGTTTCCATCTCTTTACCACCGCTGCTCTTTTCCGGTTTAAAGGCACCCCCTCCCCGCCTTCGGCGCCTCGTATCACCGACACGCACGGCGACAGCATCGCCTTGGCCTGGTCTCGTCCCGCCGAAGACGGAGGGGCCGACGTCTTGGGCTACCTGCCGGAACGAAGGAGTGGACCAGGGCCCACCAGAAAACGCTGCGCACCTCCGAGCACACGGTGACCGGACTTTGCTCGGGGAAGAAGTATCGCTTCAGAGCGACCGGCGTCAACATCAACGGCACCGGAGACTTCAGCGAGCACAGTGCCGAGACTGAGCCGACCGAGAGGATCGGTACGTCGCCCGTTCGGGCCAAGGAAGAAAGGCCTCGGAACAACCGGAAGTGGGACGCCGTTAGATACCGGCGTTCCACTTCCATTTGTCGTGACGCCAAGTAGTCGAGTAGCTGGCTCAACTGACCTCATTTGACCTCCGCCCAACAGAAACGCCCGACTTTGACCTGCCCGACGACTTGAAAAAGACCGTCTGCCTGCGTGCCGGCGGCTCCCTCCGCCTCTCTGTTAACGTTAGCGGGCGTCCCGCGCCGACCGTGGCCTGGACCAAGCCGGGCGTCGATCTGAACAACCGGGGCTTCGTGGAGGTCACGCGCAAGTCCACCACGCTCATCGTCGACAAGGTCCACCGCTACGACGCGGGCAAATACACGCTGGTCGCCGAGAACTCTGCCGGGAAGCGGGAAGTCTTTGTGGTGGTCAAAGTCTACGGTGAGCCATCGCCGTCCCTCGTCCGAATGCCGTCGTGGCCGTCTCGGCACTCCTCGGCCGACGACAAACTCTGAATCCTTCCAGACACGCCGGGACCGACGGGAGCCATCCAGGTCAAGGAATTGACCAGAGAAGCCGCCACCATCACCTGGGAAGCGCCCACCGTGGACGGCGGGGAGCCCGTCAACAACTACATCATCGAGAGGCGCGAGGCATCCATGAGGGCCTACAAGACGGTGACCTCCAAGTGCAGCAAGACCTGCTTCAAAATCCAAGGCCTGCTGGAGGGCACGCTGTACTACTTCCGAGTCCTCCCGGAAAACATATACGGCGTGGGCGAGCCTCGCGAGACCCCGGACGTGGTCCTGGTTTGCGAGGTCCCTCACCCGCCGGCAAAACTGGAGGTGACGGACGTCACCAAGAGCAGCGTTTCCTTGGCCTGGGAGAAGCCCGAGCACGACGGGGGCAGCAGAGTGACCGCCTACGTCTTGGAGGCCTGCCAGTTTGGCGGCGACAAATGGATGAAGGTGGCCTCGCTGAAGATGACCGACTTTGAGCACACGGTGGAGAAGCTGAACGAGAAGGAGCAGTACTCCTTCCGAATCAAAGCCGTCAACAGCCGAGGTGCCAGCCAGGCCAAGGAGCTGGTGGCGCCCGTGACCGTGCAAGAGCAAAGAGGTGAGCGCTGGGGTGAACCCCAAATGTTTACTGGCTCTCTGCAGTCCTTGGCCTTTTTTTTTGTAATCCTTTGATTTGTCTCTGCCAGTCATGCCCGCAGTGGATTTCAGCAGCCTCCCCCAGAAGAGCATTCACGTGCTGGCCGGCAAGACGCTGGAGCTCCACCTGCCCATTGTCGGCAGGCCTCCCCCGTCCTGCCTCTGGTTCCTCGGTGAGGACAGGATCAAAATCACCGAGCGTGTCAAGATCCAGAGCAGCGGCAAGTTTTCCAAACTCACCGTCTCGGACGCAACCATCGCCGACACCGGCGACTACGCCCTGGAGCTGAAGAACGCCGTCGGGGTCACCACCGAGGTCGTCCGAGTTGTCGTCCTCTGTAAGGAAAGCTTTCATTTGTCGTAACCCGAGCCGGACGTGGCGCCGGCTTTGGGACGAGCGGGTGGCTTGGAACTGACGGAATATCCTCCCTTCTCAGCCAAACCCGACCAACCCCAAGGAGCCATCCGATTGGACGAGATCGACGCCACCTCCGTCACCTGTAGCTGGGATCCCCCTCTCAGGGACGGCGGGGCTCCCGTCAGCGGCTACGTGGTGGAGCAGCGAGACGCCCACCGACCGGGCTGGGTGCCCATTTGTGGGTCGGTCAGCCGACCCACCTTCAAATTTCACAACCTGATCGAGGGAGACGAGTACGTCTTCCGCGCGGCCGCCTTCAATCGCTACGGCGTGGGGGAATTCTCGCAGTCTGGCATCGTCACCTGCAAGAGCTTGACAAGTAAGTGCTCCTCCTCTATGGCCGTGAAGGCCGCCACCCCTTTTGGGAGGGGGCGGGCTGGCGTTAGCCCGTTCACCCGCACTCGCCTGACACCGACCGGTAGACAGCAGGGCTGTGGAGAGAAAAATGCGTCCTAATGGTACCACGTGCGTCGTTATGGTACCACGTGCGTCGTGCGTAACCCCCTTAACCCGCTGCCCTCCAAGCTAGGCGTGGACAGAAGCCAACCCGCTGTCCATCTTCAACAGATGTTTCCGGATCTCCCGGACGACCCACCGTCTTTGACGTTTCACGCGACGGAATGACCGTGGCGTGGAACCCGCCGGAAGAGGACGGCGGACTGGAGGTTTCCGGTTATATCATTGAGCGCAAAGAAGTCAGGTCTGACAAATGGGTGCGAGCCAACAGGAATCCCATCACCATGACCAGATACCGCTCGACAGAGTTAACTGAAGGTCTGAAGTACGAGCACAGAATTCTGGCCGTCAACGCCCGCGGAATAAGCAAACCGAGTTTGCTTTCCAAACCGGCGGTGGCAGCGGATCCCATTGGTGAGAGACCGCCCAAATCCCCCCCGTCTCATTGAAAGAATCTGGTGGGAGTCGGTAAAAAAAAAGAAGGATTTTGCACTCCAAAAATGTGAGGTTTTTTTGTTGTTTTCTCGGTCAGATCCACCCGGTTGTCCGCAGAACCCTCGGATTACAGAAACCACCAAGTCGTCCGTATCGTTGGCCTGGAGTCCCCCCGATGACGAGGGAGACGCAAAAGTGGACGGCTACCTGATCGAGATGCAGAAGGCGGGCACCGTGGCTTGGCTCAAATGCAGCACCACTCCGTCTCTGATTTGCGAGTACACTTTGTCCAACATGCCGCAAGGAGACCAGTTCAAATTCCGAGTGCTGGCCTGCAACGCCGGCGGTTGCGGCGAGGCCGCCGAAGTACCCGGGACCGTCTCGGTCACCGAGATGTCGGGTGAGCCGGCGCGCCGGGCACCGTCCAAACGCCTGGTCTTCGGCCAGCTGGGCCAAAAGTCTCACGCCTTGTTCTACTCCCACAGAACCTCCCGATTATGAACTGGAGCTGAAATACAAGGATGTGTACGTGGTTCGCCACGGCGGCGTGGTCCGGCTCTCCCTCCCCGTCAAGGGAAAACCTCCCCCGAATTGCTCGTGGTCCAAGGACGGCGCGGTCGTGTCCAACAGGGCCATGGTGGCGCACACCGAGGACACCAGCGAACTGGTGATCAAAGGGGCCGAGAGGACCGACTCGGGTGTTTACGAGCTCCTCCTTCAGAACAAAGTGGGCAAGAAGAAGGCCCAAATTAAGGTCAACGTCATCGGCCGCCCCGGCGCCGCCGAAGGACCGTTGACCTACGAGGAAATCCAGGCAAACTCGGTGAAATTGTCCTGGGGGGTGCCCGGCGACAACGGCGGCGCCGAGATACTGGGCTACATCGTGGAACGGGGGGAGGTGTGCAGGAACGCCTGGTACATCGTGGACGGCAGGGTGACCGATACTCAGCTAGTGGTCAAAGGCCTGAAGGAGGGGACAGAATACCACTTCAAGGTTACCGCCGAGAACACTTAAGGCATCGGTCCCTCTCTGAAGTCGGCGCAGCCGCTGGTTCCCCGGACTCCGCTCTGTAAGTATAGAGTAGAAGTGAATCACCGGCCCCCCGTGAGTCCCGTGAGTCGTTGACGTCTGCTCTGCCAAACAGGCCCGCCGGAACCCTCCGGCGCTCCGCCCGAGATCATGGATTTCACCAAGAACTCGGTGGCACTGGCCTGGTCCCGACCAAAGGACGACGGGGGTTCTCGCGTCACGGGTTACTACTTGGAGTACAAGGAGGTGGCCTCCGAGCAATGGCGCCGTCACTCCGCCCGGATTCTCTCCACCATGTTCACGCTGTCCGGACTCACAGAGGACGTGGACTATCATTTCCGCGTGGTCGCCCTCAACGATATCGGCGAGAGCGAGGCCGGACCCGCCTCCGATTCCGTCGTGTGCAAAGATCCCTTCGGTGAGTACCGCTCCCACGTGCCAAGTGGCGGACTAAGCCTAGAGCACGTCCGCTAGAGTGTATTACAAAATGGTTTTTTTTGGGGTTTTTTTTGCAGATAAGCCGAGCCAGCCGGGCGAAATTGATACGACGCAAGTGACCAACAACACCATAAGCATTCACTGGCAAGCTCCAGAATGTGATGGTGGGAAGGAGGTCCTGGGATACTGGCTGGAATGTAGGAAGTCCACCGAAAGTAGCTGGCAGAAATGCAACAAGCAGAGGCTGAAAGAACAGGAGTTCACCATGCGCGGTCTGTCCGAAGCCACCGACTACGAGTTCAGAGTGTATGCCGAGAACGAGACGGGAATGAGCAGACCACGACGAAGCGCCGCTTGCGTCAAGACCAAACTGAGCGGTGCGTATAATAACCCCCGCGGCGGAGACGGCGCCGTGGGTAGGCGTCACGACAACGAGCTGACAGTTAACATTTGGTTTCTGCCCCCCCCGTCCGCATGGCCCGCACAGGTGAAACCAAACCCAGTCTCAGAAAGGAAATGGACGAAGTCACCGAAAAACTGGGCCAGCCCGCCGTCATGAAGTGCCAGATTATCGGCAGGCCCATGCCCGAGATCCGGTGGTACCACGCGGGCAAGGAGATTGCCGAGTCGCGCAAATACGAGATGAGCTCCAACGGCCGCAACCACTCCCTTTCCATCACGACCGACTGACAGGAGGACGAGGGAGCGTACACCTGCAAGGCCAGCAATGATGCCGGAGAAGCGGAAAGCACGGGAACGCTGGTCTTGGAAGCGGCTGCGGCCTTCAGCGCCGACCACCCGCTCAAGAGCACCTACTACGCCGGTCTGGGAACGACCCTTCGCATCCACGCCGCCTACGTTGGCCGCCCCGTGCCCAAGATTACATGGCTCCACGAAGCCAAGACCCTGGAGGACTCGGACGACATTAGCATCGAGAGCACCGAGCATTACACCCACCTGGTCATCAAGAACGTGCAGCGCAGAGTCCACGGAGGAAAATACAGGATCCGACTGCACAACCACTTTGGCCGGGCCGACGCCGCCTTCAACGTGGAAATCCACGGTACGTGGCCGCCGTTACATTCCAGAGTCGCCCTGGTTGCATTCCAGAGTGGCCGCCGCTGACCACGCCGATTGCGTTTGTCGCGCAGACAAGCCTGACGCGCCCCAGGGTCCCATCGTTCTGGAGGCCCTCCTGAAGAACTCGGTGATCATCGGCTGGAAGGTCCCCAAGGACGACGGGGGTTGCACTGTCACCAACTACATCGTGGAGAAGCGCCAAGACAGGGAAGGAAGCCAGTGGGAGTTGGTGTCCATCTCGGTGAACGGCACGTCTTGCCGGGTGCCCAACCTTATTTCTTCCGGGTCTATGCCCAGAATCGCTATGGCAACAGCAACCCCCTGGAACTGGCCTCGCCTATTGTCATCAAGACCCAATTGGGTGCGTTCGCGTCGGGCAAAAAGAAAATAGTTTCAAAAAAAAAAAAAAAAAAGCCAGGACAAATCGTGGCCTGTTTGACTGACCAACGGCTGTCGTTTTTCCACAGAGAAACCATCTGCGCCTCTGGCAGTGGTGGTTTCTGCCATCACCAAGGACTCCTGCGTGCTTTCCTGGAAGCCTCCGCTCAGCGACGGCGGCTCCAAAATCAAGAGCTATTGCCTGGAGAAGAAGCAAAAGAAGGACAAGAAGGAATGGGGCGAATGGACGCCCGTGACCACGGGCGAGATCAAACAGACGGTCTTCTCCGTCAAGCATTTGTCGGAGGGCGCCGAGTACGTGTTCCGGGTCAAGTGCGAGAACCTCGGGGGACAGAGTGACTACAGCGAGGAGAGTGGCGCCATCGTGCCGGCCACGGCCGTCGACGTCCGCGCGCCCGCTTTCAAGGAGGAGCTGAGGAACATGAGCGTGAAGTACAAGAGCAACGCCACGCTGGTCTGCAAGATCACGGGACAACCCAAACCCGTGATCAAATGGTTCCGACGAGGAAAGGAGATGTGTTCGGATGGAACCAAGATCAAGATCCAGGAATTCAAGGGAGGTTACCACCAATTGGTCGTCGCCCAAGCTGACGAGGAGGACTCCACCATCTACCAGATCAGGGCCACTAACCAAGGAGGGTCCATTTGCGCTACCGTCTCTCTGGATGTCGAAGGTAAGCACACCAGTCACTAGTGCATTCTATTTCTCTCTCTCTCTGTCTCTCTCTCTCCGTCTCTCTCTCTCTCCGTCTCTCTCTCTCTCTCTCTCTCTCTCTCTCTCTCTCTCTCTCTCTCTCTCTGTCTACACCTTTCCCCGTTGGTCTCCGGCCACTGCTTCTTGGCCCGGCGCGTTGTTCTCCTCGCATTGACCGCCTCTTTTTTCTCTGTGAGCAGTTCCTGCTAAGATCAACTCCCCAAGAACCTGAAGGACAAAGAAGCTATTCCTGCCCTGCGAGGAGAGATGGTCAACATCAAGATACCTTTCGGAGGCAAGCCGGATCCGGTCATCACCTGGCAGAAGGGGCAAGATCTCATCGACAGCAACGGCCACTACCAAGTCATCGTCACGTGATCTTTCACTTCTCTGCTCTTCCCCAACGGCGTGGAGAAGAAGGACGCCGGCTTTTACATCGTCTGCGCCAAGAACCGATTTGGAATCGATCAGCAGACGGTGGAGCTGGATGTGGCGGATGTGCCCGACGCCCCCAGGGGCGTCCAAGCCAGCGACGTCTCCAGAGACTCGGTGGCCCTGAACTGGGTGGCTCCGGCCAACGACGGCGGCAGCAAGGTCGTCAGCTACGTCATCGAGAAGTGCCCCACCACCTCGGAGCGGTGGGAGCGCGTGGCTCAATCTCGCGACACCCGCTACACGGTGGTGGGCCTCTTCGGAGGGACCGGCTACCAGTTCAGGGTCATCGCCGAGAACAAGTTTGGACAGAGCGCGCCGTCCGAGGCCGGCGGCCCCGTCGTGACCAAGGAGGACAAATCCAGGGTGCTGCTGTACGACAGGGAGGTGGACGAGGCGGGGCACGTTCCCAGGGGCAAAGCGCCGCACTCGGACGCAAAGAACCTGCACGGCAAATTCGCCATCGCCGAAGAGCTGGGAAGGGGTCAGTTTGCCATCGTCCACCGTTGCGTGAGCGTCGGCTCCGACAAGACCTACATGGCCAAATTTGTCAAGGTCCGGGGTGCCGATCAGGCCCTGGTCAAGAAGGAAATTGCCACGCTCAACCTGGCCAGGCACGCCAACTTCCTCCTCCTCCACGAGTCCTTTGAGAGCCCCGAGGAGCTGGTGATGATCTACGACTTTGTCTCGAGCGCGGACATCTTCGTGCGCCTCCACGCCGCCGACTTTGAGCTCAACGAGCGAGAAATTGCCAATTACCTCCGGCAGATTTGCTCGGCCCTGCACTTCCTGCACGCTCAGAGCTACGGGCATTTCGATGTCCGCCCCGAGAACGTGGTGTACGAGACCAGAAGCGGCAGCCGCGTCAAAATCATCGAGTTGGGCCAGTCCAGGCACCTGACGCCCGGAGAGCAGATCAAGATCCAGTACACCACCGCCGAGTACGCCGCCCCCGAGATCCACCGTGGCGATGCCGTGAGCGCCGTCACCGACATGTGGTCGGTGGGCGTCCTGGCCTACGTGCTCCTCTGCGGGCTCAACCCCTTTGCGGCCGAGACCCACCAGCAGATGATCGACAACATTTCCAACGCCGCCTACGGTTACGACGACGAATCCTTCCAGCGAGTCAGCGTGGAAGCCATGGACCTTACGGACCACCTGATGACCAAAGAGCGCAAGCACCGCATGACCTCCGCCGAGGCGCTGGCGCACCCGTGGCTCTCCGCCCCCCCGGAAAGTCTGAGCAGGAGAAGCATCCCCAGCGACAGACACGGGCGGTACTACCGGGCCGCCGCCAAGAAGGAATGGAGCACGGTGGTCTCTGCGGCCCGTGTGGCCAGCGGTGGCTCGGTCAGATCCCAACGCGGAGTGCTGGTGGCCAAGGTGAAGATCGCGCCCTTCGAGCACGGACCGGTGGGAGGCCAGCTGGGCCACCGGGCGGCCGCCGAGGGCGACGACGTCAAGTTCGTCTGCAACATCGACAACTACGACGGCGCCACCGAAGTCACTTGGTACTGCGGCGTCAGGCAGCTGGAAGCCGGCGACAAGTACGCCGTCCACTACGAGGACGGCACGGCCACCCTGGCCGTAGCCGGCGTGACCAGGGCCGACGACGGCACGTACAGGTGCAAGGTGGTCAATGAGTACGGCGAAGACAGCGTCTACGGCGAGCTGTTTGTGGACGGCGTCCGCTCCTACCGCCGCTTCTTCACCGCCCGCGCCATCAAGAGGACCAAGCGGCGAATGGACGCGGCCCGAATGCTTCAGAAGTCGCCCGAGTTCACCCTGCCCCTTGTCAACCACCGGGCCCACGTGGGCGAGGACGTGCGCTTCAGCGTGACCGTCACCGTGCACCCCGAGCCCCGTGTGACCTGGCACAAATCGGGCCAGAGGCTGATCCCGGGAGAGGACGACAAAAAGTACACCTTCCTCAGCGACAAGGGCCTGTACCAGCTCATCGTCCGCGCGGTGGACCACGACGACGACGCCGAATACAGCGTGACGGCCCGCAACAAGTACGGGGACGACAGCTGCAAGGCCCATCTCACCGTGGTCCCTCGGCCCAAACCGGCCGACCTCACCCTCAGGCCCATGTTCAAGCGTCTCCTGGCCAACGTGGAGTGCAAGGAAGGCCAGGACGTTCGCTTCGAGATCCGGGTGTCGGGCCGCCCCGCACTCAAGTGGGAAAAGGACGGCACGCCCGTGGCCTTCGGCCCGTCTATCCAACTGGTCCACGAAGGCTTGGATTACTTCATTCTACACGTGAGAGACACTCTGCCCGAAGACTCGGGCCTGTACAGGGTGACCGCCACCAATTCGGCCGGATCGGCCAGTTGCCAGGCCACGCTTCGGGTGGAACGGGTCGCTCGTGTCAAGAGGGACGACGAGAGCGGACCGAGGCAGGATCCGGGCTGGGCTCAAAAGGAAGCGCTGGACAAGAAGGTGCGGCTTCATCAGATTTTGACCGACACCGTGGTCCTCCCTCTGCCGCCGGCCGCGGCGCAGGCGGTCAGGGAGGCGGCCACCGCCTACAAGCCCGCCGTGGCCACTAAGAAGAGCGAAAAGACCCAGGCCCAGGTGAAGCTGGAGAAAGCGAAGAGAAAGAAACGGGCCGACGAGAAGAGACTGTGCATGCCCTACGACGTGCCGGCGCCGCGGCCCCTCGACCCGCTGGCGCTGGAAGAGGACATGGGGATCAAACACTTCCGGCCTCTCTCCGACATGAAGTGGTACAGGAAACTCAGGGACCAGTACGAGTTCCCCGAGCCCCTGGAGAAAGTCCAACGCAAG
Organism: Stigmatopora nigra; assembly: GCF_051989575.1. NCBI lineage: Eukaryota > Metazoa > Chordata > Actinopteri > Syngnathiformes > Syngnathidae > Stigmatopora > Stigmatopora nigra. The sequence continues at coordinate 50,249 of NW_027551648.1, read as the reverse complement.
AGGATGAAGCCGATTCGTCTCTCCAGGTGGGAGCGCTTCTACGAGGTGCCCGTGAGGATCAAAGACCAGTACAAGCCAAAGTGGCACATCCCCTCGGCCACCCGGGACGACCTGGAGACGGTCAGGCCCTCCAGGCGCCGCACGCCTTCCCCAGGAACCGACTTCTACCGCCGAGTGCGAAGAAGGTCGCTGGGCGACCTGTCGGACGAGGAGCTGCTGCTGCTGCCGGTCGGCGAATATCTGTCCGTCAAGAGGACGGAGGAGGAGCGCCTTCGCCTGGAGGTGGGAGAGCCGGAGCTCGGCTACTCGGCCTCCCCGCCCGGCCTGAGCCCCGTGCGCTTCCGAGCGTCGTCGCCCGTCAGGGTGCGCGCCGTCGTCGACCGGGAGACGGAAGCCGGCCCCAGCTACCAATCCTACCGAATTCCTTCCAAACACGAAGCCGGCCCCAGCTTCCTCGACCTGCGTCAGCGCCACGACAAGGCCACGTACAAACCTCCCGGACAGAAGCAGAGAGTGTACGAAGACAGAGAGGATCAGGAGCTACTCCGACCTCACGCCACCGCCCACAGAATCACCACCTACAAGAGCCAACTCAAGCGAATGGAGTTGGAGGAGAAGAGCCAAAGTTTTCAAAAGGACACCCGCCGCGTGGCGGTGGCGGTGGCGGCGGCGGCGGCAAGAGCTTCGGAGGCCACCTGGTCCGAGCACGTGACGTTTCAGGCCGCCGAATATATCCCCAAAGTTGTCAAGAAGCTCCCTGAGGCGGAGAGCGAAACTCCCCGCTGGGAAAAGCCGGTGGTGTCGGAGTCTGCCTTGTCCCAGGTGGATTTTCTCTCCCGCTACGAGGAGAGAAAGCAGACGCTCAGGTCTGAGCGGAGATGCGTCCAGCCAACGCCGGAGTCTCCTTTCAGCCTGGACCACGTCCTGCGCATGGGCATCCGCTTGCGCTCTCAACGCGTGGCCGCCGGTTCCGACGCCCGTTTCACCCTCAACGTCCAAGCCAAACCGGAGCCCAGAGTCAAGTGGTTTCACGACGGCAAAGATGTGGTGCCGGGCGCCAAATACCGCATCGCCAACTCGGGCGGACTGCTGACGCTCCAGATCAACGACTGCGTGACCACAGACGCCGGCACCTACTCGGTGGTGTGCGGAAACATCAAAGGGGAGATCTCCGACAGCGCCACTTTGGACGTGGTGGAGAGATACGCCGCCTTCTCTTGCGCCCGCGGGGACGAGGAGCCGCCGTCATGCCGTCCCGCCGATCCCACCCGACCGGACGCCTACCACATCTCGTCGACGACCGCCGAGGAATCGCCGGCCCAATCCGTGGGGGTGGTGGAGAGAGCGCGGCCCGCCCAAATCCTGAACACGCCGCAGTCTCTGAGTGTCGAGGAGGGAGATCCCGCCAGATTCACCTGCGACCTGGACGGTGACCCGGCTCCTTCCGTGGCGTGGCTTCGCGGGGGCGTGGAGCTGGGGTCCTCTGCCCGTCACCGTGTCGTCTCCACGCGGTACGGCTCCTCCCTTGAGATCTTGTCCGTGCTGGTGTCCGACCAAGGAAGTTATACTTTAATGGCAGTAAATCCCGCCGGTAAGCAGGAAGCCCATTTTACTCTGACTGTTGGAAAATCCCAGTCCCGGCAAAAAGTGACGGCCTTCCCGAGAGTCGCCTCTCCCGAAGCCGAGTGCCCCGAACCTGTCGAGAGCGGGCGGCCGATGGAGTCTCTCTCCTCTCCTGAACCGGTCAAGACGCCGCAGCGGATCAAGTCCCCCGAAGATGTCCAAACGCCGCAGCGGATCAAGTCCCCCGAAGATGTCCAAACGCCGCAACGGATCAAGTCCCCCGAACCGGTCAAAACGCCGACACGGATCAAGTCCCCCGAACCCGTCAAAACGGCGACACGCATCAAGTCCCCCGAACCCGTCAAAACGCCGACACGCATCAAGTCCCCCGAACCGGTCAAAAGCCCGCAAAGGATGAAGTCCCCGGAGGCCGTCAAGTCGCCTGGCGCCAAATCTCCGCCGCCGCCTTCCGTTGCTGAAATCAAATCATTGAAAGGAGCGGCATCGGGGTTAGGGTTCAAGGACAACTCGGCCGTGAGTATTTTCCTTTTTCTGCGCTCCAACGTTGCCAGTCGCCTCCTCCCCGTTCTTCACGTGGCCCCGGTCCTTCGCAGGTTTCGGCCACATCCGACTTGACCACGAGCCGCACCGACGAGGCCTACTCTGTGGAGATACGCGGAGCGACGGCAGCGGACAGCGGAAAATACACCGTGGAGGCCAGAAACCAGCTGGGTCAGTATTGGTCCACTTCCGCTTTCAACCTCCTCGGTAAGTAGTTACAATTGTGACGCCACGGAAAACGTACCCGCCGGCAAACGTGCTGTTCCCATTCCCGCAGGCCATGCAGAAGAAGCCACCCAAGAGACGACACACCTGGAACAAAAAGCCGAAGCTTTCTCAACCTCTTCCGTCCAGGTGAAGACCACGGCCACGCGCTCCACCACTTTTAGCTCCACCGAGACAAAGAGCGTGCGTGTGGAAGCCTCCTCTTCTATCTCGCAGAGCCAGCGTGCAGCCGAACTTAGCTTCTTGTAAATAGGAACTTTTTTGTACCAAATTTGACATTCATGGAGTGACATTCGCATTCATGGATTGACATTCACATTCATGGATTGACATTAGTCCATCGTCCAACTAGCGTCTCGAATTGTTTTGAAACACGACGACACTTTTGCAGTTCCGTGTACATAATGTATATAGCCGGATCGGACGGTTATGCCAAATGTCTGCCTTGTTATTTCTAGCAAGAATATGAAGTGAAAGAGTGAACGCAAATGCGCTTCAGCGGGGGAAAGTCCCACACGGAACGAATACCCCGGCAAGCGTGGAAACCAAATCCCTGCGCCTCAACGCTACGTTGATGTCTAAGATGGCCTCGGCGGGTGGAGCGTCTCCCCGCCAAAGTTCAATCACCGGTGAAAGCAACCTCTGCTTTTTTTGACTCGTGTCGCCATTACCGTTTCCCGCCAAGGCGAGACCCCCAGCGCCACTTGCGTCACCCTCGCGTGAGAGGCCTCGGCGGATCTCACTCTTGCTTTGGCTCGGAGCGACCATTCATTTTGTGACCAGCGGAGCGCGCAAGTGGCCTGCTCTTTCCCCTTGACATAGTGGCGCCGCTCCCGCCCGCAATGGTCCCCGGGGCCTTTCCCCAGCCTGGTTGCCCGACTATATCTGGGGGCAGTATAGTGGCGTACCCTCTCGGAGGATCTGGCTCGTTAGCGTGTTTGTGTGTGTGTGTGTGTGTGTAGCTTTCAGTCGGCATTGCCTCGTGCGCCTGCCGGCGGAAGCTTTTTTTTTCTTCTTCTTTTCTTTACTTGGTCCTCCTTGAGTGTTTGTTTGTCGTTTTGTTTTAATAAAGCATGATTTCAGCACCACACATTCTCTGGCCTGTTTTCTGACCAAAATACTGTGAATCACTTCTGGGTGGCGCTGTCAGGAGCGCCCAGTTTTGTCCCTCCTTGTTGGGTCCGAAATAACAGATCAACGCAATTACCAACCGTGCATCAAGGAAAAACGAGGCAGAGACTGTGTTATATTTTAAAGGCACCGGCCGGCGGAAGAGAGGTCGAGGCGCGAGGTGGTATCTCGCGCTCGGCTCGGTGGTTCTCTCTTATCTTTTCGAGGTGGAGGATGCCTTTATTGAATTTCAGCATGATGTCACGGAAAAGTACAGAAGTTGAGATTATAGGCATCATGGAAAAATACAACAGTTGAACACTGAGGCGAGTTGAGAAGATATTATAGACATCATGGAAGAGCATAAGATGAGGACAGAGATTATAGACGGGGTGTTCTTTAGAAATGCACATTATATTAAGACTCCTGTTTTAAGCAACTTCACACTCCTGGCCTGCAACGACACCAAGGAGGTCACCTCGGAGCAGGCCGCGGCGTCCTTGTCATCGGGCTCCTCTGCGTCCGGCGACGGCAACTGGACGGCCGAGGCCAAAGTCACGCTCACACCTTTCATCAACGGAGGTACGTGTGCGCCACAACACCATGTCCAGAAACCGTTACCTGCACTTTTTTTATCAAATCATCTTTGTGTCATGAGAAAAAGCCAAGGTGGAGCCCATCTATTCGCCACGCTCATCTGTTGCTCACACGATCGTCACTGTCCCGTGTTCCCGTTAGTTTGAAGAAGTTGGTGTCAGAGAGCTGTCCTTTAACAAAGGAGGGTCTCTGACAGGGCCCCAGGGGAAACAAGTCCCAGAATATATGACAGGCTGATGATTGGCTCCAGAAGGAGGGTTTGGACATTTTATATGAAGTGCTAAATGTATACTAGAGTGATTGTTAAAAAATATATATCCACTCTCACCAGTCTGCATACCTTTCCCATTACTTACTCTGAAAATTTACATTGTTTATTATATCACCCAAGTCTTGTATACGTTCTATACATTCCACACTTATCTTGAGACCCATTATTCCTTCTTCCTAGCTGCACAAGAAACCGCAAAGATCTCAAGGCCTAGGTACTAAATCATGTTAATTAAAAGACGAGCAAGCTTTAAAAAATCTTAATATAAAAATTCCTTTGTAACTGAAACCCACCCACACATTTTCAAATTCATGCCCACTGTGAGAGAGAGTTAGCATACAAACCGTCTTTTTATTTATTTATCTTTTACAGCGATTTTGAAGTGTTACTGTCAACTCAATCTTTAAACTCTTCAATTTATAAACAAGCAACCAAAATGTCCGGAGGTCGAAACTATAGAGATAAAATTAAACTCACTAAATGTTTTCGCTAATCATTGTAATTATACTTGTTTACAAGGGGCAATGTTCTGATACTACTTGCATGTTAAATGTAAGATATAGCCCCTACGGCGTACAACTGTGAACCTGTATAAAATCTCGCGAGAAATTAAATAACCGCATATCAGTATTTTATTTTGTAAAACGGAAGTCTCCATTTTGAAGGGACGCAATGACGTCACTTCCTTTTTCGCCACGGTCCTCTCAAACGGCACTATGTTAGCGAGCTCCAAATGTTTGTCGGAAGAATTTGGACTGTGTTCGTCCGTAAAAGAACGTGAGTACATTCTATCCTAATAACTCCAAAGTTGGCTATTTGTATCTCTGTGTTGTACATGCACCGCAGTTGCAATGTTGCCCGAATCATGACCGTAGTAAGTTACTGTATTGACCACATGGCCGCCATGTCTGGTCGGCGTTTGGCTTTGAGGTTTGGTAATTATCTCCTTGCAATTGATTTCTCTCTCTTTATTGCGTTTAGTGGGACGTTCTTTCGGCTTTAGTAGCATTTTAACCTGTAACCTTTTTTGGTAGGCGTGATAGACCTCGAATTTGCCCATTTAAATGTTAGCATTCCCGACGTGAGGCTTTTGTTCAAAATAGCGACTATTAAAAAAAAGTTCATTCGTTCGTTCCTCTAATCTGCCATTTATTGACAAAGTAACACATGTCTAGTGGGTTAATATTACTAAAATGTGTTTAATAGTAGTGCTTAAATTATACAGATTTTGAAGGGGAGGGAGAGAGAGATACAGAGAGAAATGGGGGGGGGGGGGATTTATTGCCAACCTCTGAAAAACAAAAGACAGGATATTGAATTGCCAAAATGTTTACTATGAAGACCCGGATAATAGTACTATGAAGACCCTAACAGTAGTACTATGAAGAGCCGAACAATAGTATTATGAAGACCCGAATAATACTACTACTACTAATATTCATTATCTTTGGAATTTTCCACTGCCTACTATTATTCCGGTGCCTACTATTATTCGGGTGTTCATAGTAATAGTAGTACTAAAATTATACAGATTTCGAAGGGGGCTGGATGTTAATCCTTTCCCACCCTCTGGGAAAAAAAACAAGAGGATATTGGATTGAAACAATGTTGTATTTCTTCTAATCCACCATCTATTGACAAAGTAACACAAAACTAGTGTTTAATGTTATTAAAATGTGTTTTATAGTAGTACTAAAATTATACAGATTTTTGAAGGGGGAGAGAGAGAGAGATGGACTCCAACCCTTTTTGCACATCAACACGCTCGTTTCAAAACAACATTTTGTAAATAAACTTGGAAAATAAGTTTAATCTAACCTTACACTAAACATAATTCTAATTTTGTTCTGCATTTTCATATCTTCCTTTTTCCCGGCCGGCCGGGTTCGCTGTTTATTCCGCTTCCAACCTGATTTTCACTATCGATGGGCTGTTTGCTTTCATAATCCCTTCAAAATATTCCGAAAATGATGCACACAAATGTCCTCACAATGGGATAACGCACGACCACTTGCCAACGATAAGTAATATATATTCCTCGTAATAGAGATCGCTACGCCATTTGCGCGAGTGACGGGGGGGAAAACACTGTTATACACGAAAGAGATGCAGCAAAAAAGACTAGTGCGCTATAGTCAAACAGCTACATGTCTTGCTTTCTCGTATCTCGAAATTGGTCTTGTATCTAGAGATTATTTGCTCGAAACTTTACTCGTATCTCGAATTGCTCGTATGTGGAGCTACCACTATATATTGTCAATTTTAAATGATAATATATATTGTTGTGCCTTGTATTTTTTTCAAAATAAAAAGTACTGCAGCTGTAAATAGTTTGGGAAACACGTTCTAACTCCATACCACTTTACAGGTTCTTCTGGGCGCCAACGCAAGTCGTCTCAAGATGTCGTCTCATGTAAGTTTCTTTGAATTGATTTGACTTTTAATTGACTATAACTCTAACCCTGAAACTAGTTTATTCGTTGGCATGATTGATGACATAACCCGCAATTGGTCTTGAAACCCAAAATGCCTCCCATACGCTTTGATTTAAAAAGTATTTCCCATTAATATGGTCTCTTCCTGTCATCTTGTGGCTGTTTTGAAAAAGTTCACCATACAATTATTTTCCCGACCAAAAACTCAGCCCTCCTCTTTGATTTGAAAATTACTTCCCAGTAATATGATCTCTTGCTGCCATCTTGTGGCCGTTTGGAAAAAGTACACCCTGCAATTATTTTTTTCCGACCCAAAAACCCTGCAATATTGTCCAGTAATATGGCGCCCCAAAAGAGGTGACCCCCCCCCCCCTCCCACACACACACACACAGTCGGTCATTAAAAGGCTTTCGGTTTATGTGATAGATGGCACTTTCCCCCCCCCATTTTGTCATCCAGAGTGGCACGAGTTGTCGTCAGACGAAGAATCTAAAGACCAGGACGATTCCCGGTAGGCGTGCCAGGAGGCCGTCTATCCGTCTGTTTTCCAGGGAGAGAGAGAGGTGAACCGAGGCCGGCCTGTCTTCCACAAGGTATTCACCGGGCGTGCCGAGGTCCTCTGGCAGCACGTGGTGAAGCTCCACGCCCTGGCCGGCCACCTGGCCACCTTCCACCAGAAGGCCAAAGTAGCCGGCGTGACGGCCATCGCCGGCCTGGCCCTGGCACCCTTCACCTTTGGGGCATCGCTCATCGCCACGGCCGGAGGGATCAGATCGGCTTCCGCCAGCATCTCGAACAACGTCAATAACATCCAGTAGCGCAAGAAGGTGAGCGCCTAGTTTGGGATAACACGTTCTTACCCTATACTACTTTACAGTTTCTTCTGCAGACCCTTAATAAATGCCACATCCACTTCTGCAGACCCTTAATGCCACATTTGGACATCAACGCAAGTCATCTCAAGATGTCGTCTCGTGTAAGTTTCTTCTAATTGATTAATGTTTTTCTGTTTAGTGTATTCTGGCACTTTTAATTGACTATAACCATAACCCTGAAACTAGTTTATTCGTAGGCGTGATTGATGACATAACCCGCAATTGGTCTTTAAACCCAAAATGCCTCCCATACTCTTTGATTTAAAAAGTATTTCCCATTAATATGGTCTCTTCCTGCCATCAGGATCTTCTGCTCCCGAGAGGACAAAAGCCAATTGGGCCGGCTGATCTAGGGTGGGGGAGCATTTGGGGGGGGTTGAGATGCTTTCATACCTCCACACCCTCCTTGCTGATGGCAAAGTCGTCAAAGTTGAGGATGGCGCTCTTGATGACGTGAACGGCGGGCAGGACCGTCATCCCGATGTTGATGGCGGTGCTCCGCTTGGAGTCCAGAACCAGGATCTCGGACTTTTTGCTCTCTGGCGCTTTCTGTGCGCATGCCACCCCCGCGGTCAAAGGGGCCCCCCCACCAAACGTCGGCGACGGTCGTCCCGGCTTACCTTGGCCCATGGCGTCTCTTTGGCCCTGGACTCAAAGAGGTGCTCCAGCTTCCCCATGTCCACTTGGACCTTGTCCAGTGACGTCCACAGGGTGCCCCGTCCGAAGCGGCACTTGGCCGGCCGGCGTCTCCGTCTGCTTCAGTTCGCGCCAGAATAACTTGACCGTCTTCTTCTTCTTTGTCCCCGACGGCGGGGGAGGAGGAGGAGCTGGAGCGCCGGGTAGCGGTGGTGGAGGAGGAGGAGGAGCCAGACTGCCTGGAAGGTGCGGAGGAGGAGGAGGTAACCGCTCCAGGGGTGCTGAAAGGCAGGAAAAGTCTGTGGTGTCCAGAACGTCCAGGTCCTCCTCCTCCAGGAGGTCTGAGAAGTCCAAGTCTTTAATCCGAAGGCTGGCGCCGCACAACTGGAAATGGTCCCACGCGTCCCCGGGTCCCAGCGAGGCGGTCTCCAGGCGCTGACGGGGACTCTCGGCGTCCACTCTGTTCGGCTGACGCGTCTGAGGCTTTTGGAGACGGCAGAAGAAAAAAAAAAAAACATCTCGTCAAGTTCCGTGAAGAGCAAAATCCATAGCGGGTGATTCATAATGCACAGAAAGGGAGCTCAAAATGACACAATTGACCCAGAATCGCCCCAAAGTGTGCCAGCTGTGCCGCGCCAGGGGTCTTGACCTGCTCTTCTCGGTCCATCTGCTCGGACGCTTCCGGCTCCGTGCCGCGCGAGGAGGTCACGTCCTTGTCGGGGGCGGCCACGTCCTCGTCGGGGGCGCCCGCCTCCTCCGTCGAGACGGAGAATCTCGCCGGGACCCCTGCCCCGAGTTGGCCGTCGTCACGGCCGGCGGCGGACGCTTTGGAGAAGAGCATGTCCAGAAGGAACTTCCTGTCGTCGGACAGCGTGCTGATCTGGCGGCGAACGGCGGGGAGCTCGGGTATGCCTGGAGACAAAAGGCATGCTGAGGTTATTAGGATTTAAAAACAACAACAACAAATACGCCCCTTCACCACCCTACCCTCCCACATCAAAAGGATCGGACAACTACGGCCATCGAGGACCGCCAATGAGTTCATTGGGACATCAAACTTTTTGCACGTTTCCATTCTTTATCAAGATTTTGTTTCCTGGGTTAGGGTCAACCATACACCGAGGGGGGAAAACAAACTTTCTAAGCCTGGAATGAGGCACTCGAGCAGGTGAAAATCAGCCGCGGACTGGGCGGGGGGGTTAACCCGAGTCTGTGGCGACTGCACCGTGGATCCTTGACCCGTGTGGTATTTTCAAATACATGGAACTATTTTATTTATTTTTTTTACAAATTCAAACAAGACAACGCTCCGTCGACTAAAAAAAAAAATACATCTATTAGAAGATGACCATTTTTGTTCATCGATCATTGTACGACTGCAAAGTGACGTATATCGTCACGGCCAAAAAAAGATGGCCTTGGAAGGGCAACTTTCCCATGTTTTCTTTTTGAGCCATCCGCTTTTGTTAAAATGATCAGATAGCCAATAGCACAGGGATAGGAAGGGGTGTCCAAAGCGGCCACAACGCAAAGGGCCACAAGAACGGCCGCAGGACCTCGGCGGAGCGGGCAAAGAAAGTCCCATTGATGTTTCAGGAGATCGCCGAGCCCCTGTTTGACCTGAAGTTGGGCATGGAGCAGCTGGCCGGCAACCGGACCTTCAAGAAGATCCTGGCCACGCTGCTGGCCGTGGGGAACTTCCTCAACGGCTCCGAGGTGAGTGCGGGCGGGCCTGCGGCAGTGCGGCACGCCTTAATCCCTTGTAAGCCCTCCACCCATCCCTCCTTCAGGCCGGCGGCTTCGAGCTGGCTTACTTGGAGAAGGTGGCAGAGGTGAAGGACACGGTCCACCGCCAAACTCTGCTCCATCACGTCTGCGCCTTGGTCACGGAAAGCGAGCCGCGCTCGTCCGACGTCTACTCCGAGATCCCCGCCGTCACGCGTTCCGCCAAGGTGCGTCCCGGACACGGGGTTAGCTTAGGCCGGAGTTTAAAAGAGCCCGCCGCCGGACTCGTGGACCACTTTTCTGGCGGTGGTGAAAGCCACCTTTTTATTTTATAAATGGATGAAAGAAAGAAGATCAAACCACCGAGAATGGAGTGCAATTTTGGGCCGAGAACGAGTCGGGGTCTACTTCTAGTTCTCTCTCCCTCCGCTCTCTTTAGGTGGACTTTGAGCTACTGGCGGACAATCTGCTCCAGCTGGAAAGACGCTGCAAGGCATCCTGGGAAAACCTTCAGGTGGTTTCCAAGCACGAGACCAAAAGCGCCCTGAAGAACAAGATGGCCGACTTCCTGAAGGACTGCACTCAAAGGATTCTCATTCTCAAGGTGGTCCACAGGAGAGTCATCAACAGGTCCGTCCTCCCGTCCGTCCTCCCGTCCGTCCTCCCGTCCGTCCTCCCGTCCGTCCTCCCGTCCGTCCGTCCTCCCGTCCCCTATGCCGCCGTGCTCGCCGGCGGCGTTTGTCAGTCCCGTTGCCGGAGAATTCAAATCCAACAATCGCGAGGTGTTGCGTCCACGGGAGACGTCCAGGCCGGGTGGGAGGAATTCTCATGAATTTAGCTGCCTGAAGTAGTACGGGGAAGAAGAAGTGGTAACATTACGAGATTTAAGTCTGTTCCCCTTTTGACGCTAACTGAACCGGAAGTTGTTTTGGGTTCGGGGGCATCTCCGTGGGCGCGTGGCATTTTGCATAATATCTGGAGGAAAAGTCCAACATTAAAACGAGGTTTAAAAACGTCCCATTCATTAGTTAAACATCAGTCGAACTGAAAGCTGTTCGAGTTCTCTGGACATCAACGTTGATGACGTTAGATCCAACTGGGAAAAAATGGATTTGTGAATATTGGGGGTTGGGGTGATTTACTTCCCCTTGATCAAACTTTAATGATAATGAGTTTCTAATGAGAATATAGGCAACAGTTTGAAGTCGGAAGACTTTCAGCAAGTTTCACCTTGAGATTATTTCAATGCAAAAAGTGCCTGCCGCAGCTCAGACGACAGTAAAGAAATGATTTCAAAGTTTCATTTTTCGTAAATGCGCCCATGGATGCGGGCGATAATGTCATCATTTACTTACGCTTTTGCTTATCAACAAATATTCTTGATTCAACCGCTTTACGCACGTGCGTTTCTAGGTGGGGAAGGCAATCACTAAAGGCGCCCTGCCCTCCCTCCACAAGTCGTGTAGTGTTCATGCCATCCACAACTTTACTAAGGCTCGTGGCGTTGCTCGCAGGTTCCACTCGTTCCTTCTGTTCCTGGGTCAGCCGGCGGCATCGGCCCGGGACACCAAAGTGACGGGCTTCTGCCGGATCATCAGCGAGTTTGCGCTGGAGTACCGCACCGCCAGAGAGGCGCTCACCCTCAAACGCAAGCGTGACAAACACAGGGAGAGGACCAAAACGCGGTGGAAGCTGATCACCGAGGTCAAACTCTTTTTCAAAGCATTTTCTTCTGCATTCTTTCTGCTAGACTCATCTTTTGCTCTCCATTGAAACGACTCTGCCCCAACTGGGCGTCCCAAAACGACTCTGCTCCAACTGGGCGCCCCAAAACGACTCTGCCCCAACTGGGCGTCCCAAAACGACTTTGCCGCTAGTGTGCATCCCGTCCGTTTGCACTGCGAGATTGACGGTTAACCCGTACATACTCTTTGGCCTGGTTTCAGACGGAGAAGTTCTCTGGAGCGCTGCCACGCCCCGAGGGCTCGGCCCCCGTCTCGCCGGAGGCCAAGCACCGGACCATGACCCGGTCCATGACCCGGATGCTGACCCAAGATGACGGCAACCGGAGACGCTCTCACGCCGTCGGCGGTAAGGAGCCGTCCGATGGCCTTTCAAAGGAGCACTCTAATCCAGGGTCGCCCGCGCCACAGCGTCCCGCGGCCAGTCTCCGTCGCCTCGGGACCACCGAGACCGGTCGGACGACATTATGGAGCGTCTGGTGGAGTTGGTGACCCGCGACCCAGAGGCCAGGGCGTCCGCCCCCAAAACCCGGAAGCGCTCCCGGATCAACAGGAAGTCCAGTAAGCCACGTGCCGCCGCCGCCGGCTTCGGACGCGCTCTCCGTCTTGCGGCTGGGTTTTGGCCCATACCTTTCCTGGCGTTTTCCTAAGGCGTAAACTGTTGCCTGCCATTCACCTCCAATGACATCCAATTGGCTTAAAGTGGGAGCGCCCACGCATACCTTTCGTCCATCGCTGTTCGCTAAGTGCCGGCTAGCGATAACATTATCTTTTAAAAGTTGATTTTATGAGATCTTCTAAGGATTAAATTTGGAAATATTCAGGCCACTCTAAGGACTAATGCAGTACGTCAGGGAGAATGGAGATCAGCGGTCCCCAACCTTTTTCCCCACCATGGACCGGTAAAGCTCTTTCTATTTTCATGCGGACCGGTGAATGGGGAGGGTTATCACTTGAGTCAAAATTGTGTGGGGTCGGTGCACAAACGACACCCAAGACGACAAAAAAAACATTTCCCAAGCATAGTAGCAAGTATTTGTTATTATAACAACTTTCATCATTTCAAGTAGGAGAACGAGATTGAAAAGGTTAATATTTCTTACTCCGACGAACCGGCACTAGGCGGCCCGCGGACCGGTGGTTGGGGACCACTGATGTAGATGACTTTTTCCAAGTAGATTCACAAAGTATTTTAAGAATGAGTACCACTCCTTGAAATCATTTCACGTCTCCTGAAATTTTCGGTGACGGATAACCACACAACTTCAAAGTATTGCAAATTCTCCAGTCCCACTCCCTAGAAAAATAAAATAAAATATTTCTATTTTTTTTTTTAAAAGCATCTATTCCCCGAGGGACAGGATGGAGCCCAGTTTGGGACGCATTGTACTTTTGGACCCGCCACCACGTGCATTGTTTTGGTCAAAACACACTAATCCGGCCGAATGTCTCCCTCCCTTCTTCTCTGCTGGCGGCGGCGGCCGTCCGCCCTCGCCGACATCGCGGCGGCCATCTCCGCTTCCGTCCGTTTGACGACAAGCGATTTACGTGGGCCCCAGTCCGACTGACCCCGACCTTTGGCGAAAAAAAAAAGCCACAGGTACGGACGGTACTTTGGTCGGCGTCCGCGTCTCGCCGTGGCTTCTCTTCTGCCCGATGTTTGCTTTTGCAACAATCCGGCCGGAAAGAAGCGGCGCCCGTGCCAGTTTTTGCTTCCACATAGCCGTCCGTTCGTCCACCCGCTTGGAATGAGCTTAACCCCTTCCTGTAGCCATAGCAAGTCTTTAGAAGATATGTTCCCCTTTCTTTTAACGCTAAATGACGACAAAGTGTTTTTGACATGGGTTTCTGTGCAGTGAGGAGGACGCTGAAAAGCGGAGTGAGCGCCGAGACGTTGCGGGCCCTGGGGCTCCAAAAAAGCGCAGAGGACATATGACCATGGGCTGACGGAAAATGGCAAATACAGAGCACAAATGAAGAAATGCGACTATTTTTGGGTGCTGTCGAGGGAGGGCTACTGTGCACCTTTTTTGCAGTATTTTTCGCCCCTCTTCCACTAATCTTGGGTTTTTCTGCATTTTTAAAATTCTCTCTTCGCTTGGTCTTGGTTTTAACTGTTTGTTTATTGGGAAAAGTACTACTCGAATAAAAATGATTTTTTTAAATACATGTACAATTGTGTGCGTTTGGAGCTATTTTGTCTACAGTACATTGCAGTTTTGCCTTGGTGCTTTTGTGGAAGTATTGTACGTAGTTGAGTAGGGAGTATTGAGGCTGCTTTGTTCTCCTCGCATGACTTCAAGGGTGTATTGTCCATTTGGGAGTGTTTAAACCAGTGGTGTCAAATGCATGGCCTGTGGGCCGAAACCGGTCCCCAAGGAGGTTCTGTCAGGCTCTCAGGGTGATTGAAAGTGAAGAAAACAGGAAACCATGAATATGGAGGTGAAAATTGTGAATCAGGGGCGTCTCGTACGCCAGAAATTGCAAACGTCAACCATTTTCAGGCAATTTTAAGGGTGCAGCTCATACACGGGGGCAGGCTTATTTACGAGAAAATGCGTTAAATTTCAAATGTCAATGTGTTCCTGTGCTTCTTTACACCAAAACAAAGGAAAGACGTGATATTTGGGTTATGCATAGCCAAGTGTGCTATAATTTTAATGGTCCGGCCCGCAAAGTCTACCCAGGCGTCTTATGTGGCCCGCGATGAGGAACAAGTTTGACATCCCTGGTTTAGATGACTTTGAGGGCTGTTTGACCTTTTTCGAGAGTATTTTGGCTGTGCAAGTAATTGATGTCTTTTCAGTTCTAGGAAAGATACTTGGAAAACACACCTTAAGGCTACTTTTAGGCAGTAATCACAGTAGTCCGCAGAGGTCCAAATGGGGGTTCTGAGGTCCCGCCCCTAAGCCTACCTCCTGGGATTTAAAAGCCTTCCCGCCTCCCGCGGACTCCCAGACGCATCAAGTGGCCGCCATGCTCGCTCGTGCGTCCGCTGCGCTGCTGCTGCCGCCACTGCTTTTCCTCGCGCCCAGGGCGAGGGCGAGCTCGGACCCGGCAGAGGCAGAGGAAGAGCGAGCGGGGCACGGCCACGGCGGCGGGGGATACCGGGTGGTGCAATGGGAGTGGAGCTACGTGCAGACGCCTTACGTCATCGCCGTGTGGCTACTGGTGGCCAGCGTGGCCAAAATCTGTGGGTCCCTCCTGACGTCATGCCTCATGGGATATGTTTAGGAAGCAGGTTTCATTTGTGGACATTTGCACCGTGCCAATGGCGTTTCCTCCTTTCAGTGTTCCAGCTTTCACGGCGTTTGACGCGGGTGGTCCCCGCGAGCGTGCTTCTGATCCTGCTGGGATTGGCGCTGGGCGGCCTGGCGCTGCTGGCCGACGACAAGCAGCCGTACCAGCTGGAGCCCGCCCTCTTCTTCCTCTTTCTGCTGCCCACCATCGTGGGCGACGCCGGCTACTTCATGCCGGCGCGCCTCTTCTTCGACAACCTGGGCGCCATCCTCACCTACGCCGTGGCCGGCACGCTGTGGAACGCCTTCGGCACCGGCTTGGCGCTGACCGCCGCCCACCGCCTGGGAGTCATCGGTCAGTCCCTTTCCGTGTCGTGATGGCGAGCAGCTGAAAGGCCTGGAGTATTTGGAACGAGAATTCCAATCAGTGACCGTGCCTCTTTTTAGCGAGCTGTGGCGTCGATCGAGATTGGCGCTCTTTCATTTGCATTCGTACGAAACCGTTCCAATGTTCAAAGGTTACTTTGCTATAGATTTGACAAATGAATAGCCAAAAATATACAGCACGTGACCCGAGTTGACTGATCAACCAGGGGTATACAATTTCTCCGCAAATGGTAACTACTAGTTCTCTTTGTAACCATGTTTTTTTTTTCCTCTTTGGCTTTAAACACCATTTTGATACTAATGTTTTTGGATTGTGGTTAGCGCCTCGGGCTCACAGCTCCAGGGTGATGGGTTCAAATCCAGGTCACGTCCACCTGTGTGGAGTTTACATTTTCCCCTGGGCGTGTGTGTGGTTTTCCTACGGGTACTCCGGTTCCCTCCCACACTCCAGTCTGTTTTCCCATATCCCTCTCCTCCACCACACCCGAATCAAGGGATCAACTATTCAGCGAGATGTCCCGGTGCTCAATCACCATCCTGATTATTGATTGGGGTATGTTGGTGGAGGGAGACATGGAATACAGACTGGATAGGGGCCTTTCAGGACCACAGCCATTCAGGCTTCCCTAGACTACAGCTTTCGGCGCCGTTGACGGCAGTAGGGTGAGACCGAGGTCCTTTGGTCGAAATGACGGTAGCCGCCTTTTTGTTTTGAACGCGAGCCTGTGTTTTTGGCCATTTATGCTTGACCTTGTTTCTTCTTTGTTCCCACACGACGGAGCAGACGAGCGCGTGGAGGCGGGGCTGCTGGACTTTTTGCTCTTCGGCGCCCTGATCTCGGCGGTGGACCCCGTGGCGGTGCTGGCAGTCTTTGAGGAGGTTCACGTCAACGACACGCTCTTCATCATTGTCTTCGGAGAGTCGCTGCTCAACGACGCCGTCACTGTGGTGATGATGCGCTTCTTTCCGTCTAAGATGTATTTTTTTTTCCCCGCTGCGGGGCGGCGAGCGTTCCGTCGCGAACGACCGTGACCTTTCCGTCCGTCCGTCTCGGTTGCCGGGAAGAGGCGCGGGAATGCGCGCCGCTCGTTACTTATTCCTTCTCCGTCCCCCGTCGCCGACCATCCGTCACTTAAACCTGGGAAACGGCCCGGCGCACAGTGGAGGTATTTGGGGTTGTACTCATCGCCGTTCCGATAAATCCACAACCATTTAGGATGGACCGGAACCCCCTTGGTCGGCAGCGGCGGTGGAGCATTTAACGATTAGACTTTTGAACAGATTAGCTAGCCCCGCTAATCCTCATCAGAACTCGGAATATGAGCTAATCCCGGCAACTAGCGAAGCGTGATGACCCGACACGCGACGGACGGCCGACACGCGAGCCAGGCCGCTGCGCTGCCATGCCCCCTTGGGCGGCCTTTTTTGCAATGAGCCATTTTGGGTTGTCTTCCAGGTGTTGTACAAGGTTTACATCTCCTTTGTGGAAGTCGGGACAGAAAATGTGCAGATGGCGGATTACTTTAAAGGAATGGGTGAGTGGGCGTCTGTCTCCAAGGCGCTTCCATTGTTACTGGTTCAAAAAAACTTCCCGATCAATCTCATTTATGCCATTTCTCCAACAATTGTGTGATGCTTAAGGTGGCTTAACTCTCCCGTAGGTCAGTGGTTCTCAAATAGGGGGTTGGCCCCCCCCGGGGTGGGCCCCCCCGGGTGGGCCCCCCCTTGGGTCCGCCGGACTGCCACATTCCGCCCGAGTGCGCTCCGGCGTTCCGAGACCTTACGTGTGTGTTTCTTTTTTTGGCTCCTAGCGTCCTTCCTGGTGGTGAGCGCGGGCGGCACCTCGGTGGGCCTGGTCTTCACCGTCATCCTGAGCTTGCTGACGCGCTTCACCAAGAAGGTCCGGATCATCGAGCCGCTCTTCGTCCTGCTGCTGGTCTACCTGGCGTACCTCACCGCCGAGCTGTTCTCCCTGTCATCCATCTTGTCGTGAGTTGGCCCGGCCGCCCAAGTTGTTGGACTCGCCTCTGTCCTGACGCGCCGGGAGGTCCGTTCGTCCGTCCAGGATGACCTTTTGCGGCATCGGTGCCAACAATTACGTGGAGGCCAACATCTCGCAGAAATCTCGGACGGCGGTCAAGTACACAATGAAGACCCTGGCCAGCATCGCCGAAACCCTCATCTTCATCTTCCTCGGCATCTCCGCCGTGGACAAGTCCAAATGGGCCTGGGACACGGGCCTGGTGGCGTGCACCCTCATCTTCATCTTCATCTTCCGAGCCCTAGGTCAGTAAGTAGGTCAGGAGTGGAAAGATTTTTCTTGGGACTTCCCTTCTTAAGGGTCTGACTTTTTCTGGAGGCGATTGGATTCTCTATTTAGAGAATTTAACTCCCTCTGTTGGACTTGTGACTCCCTGAGCCCAAATTGCGACTTGATGCTCAAAGAAAATGTGACTTCCAGTGGTTGAGATAGGACATTCCGTAGAAAGAACGTGAATGTGCGCGGAGAGATTGCCACTTCCTTCGGAAAGAACACCACTTCCCTTTGTCCAGGAGTGATGGGTCAAACCTGGGTGCTCAACCGTTTCCGCCTGGTCCCGCTGGACAAGATCGACCAGGTGGTGATGTCGTATGGCGAGCTACGGGGGGCGGTGGCCTTCGCTCTGGTGGTCCTCCTTGACGGTCAACGCGTCAAGGCCAAAGACTACTTTGTGGCCACCACCATTGTGGTGGTCTTCTTCACCGTCATGTTCCAGGTGTGAGACCGCGCCAAACCAATGGTATGCCACCATTTTATGGGTCACTGCAGCCAGACAGAACTTCCCCGACCCATCCCTTAGGGTTTGACCATCAAGCCCCTGGTCAAGTGGCTGAAAGTTCCTCGCTCCACCAGCAGGAAACCGACCATCAACGAGGAGATTCACGAGAGGGTGAGGCCTCGTCATCTTTTCCACGCTTTTCACGGCATCGTCATCGTCCTCATCAAAATTCATCCAAATGATCCGGGACACACCGATGTGCTCCGGGGTGTATTGTATTGCTCCTGAAAAAAGATCATCCAGAAACTTTGAAATCCATCCAAAAGTCATCGACATATTAGTTGGCCGAGACGTTTTTCCACCTTACCAAAAAGGACGCTCTCTTCTTGAAAGGCCTTCGATCACATCCTAACGGCAGTGGAGGACATCGCCGGTCTTCAGGGCTACCACCACTGGCGGGACAAGTGAGTTGCTCGCCGGGCCAGTCTCATCGGCGCCGTGGGACGGATTACTTAGGTCGTCCCTCGACGCCGACGCACAGATTATTTCATATTAGGCACTTGACGGCCATTGGGAGCCGGTGTCATTCGGTCAACGTCACGTCGGCCGTGCCGGGCAAGCCGTCGGCCTCTGCTTTGCATTTCAGCTGGCAAATGCTCCCTTTTCGACACCTTTTAATGTTTGTCATCAATGTCAAATGAACTCCATACATTGCTTGTTATTGGCCGTTGCCATCGATGCTGCTCCACGTCCAACCCATTTGGGCTGAGAGGGCCCAATTCACATTGATAGAAAATGACAGTTTTTTTTCAATGATCATGTTATACAATCCTCATTTCTTATTATGATAAACACATCTACATCATTTATTGACGGAGGACTTACCAATAAGGGTGATTATTAAGAAATGCAATTTAAACAGCTAACAATGAAACTCTAACCCCTTTCCATCATCAAGTGCTTATTTTATATTCAACCTTTTTTTGTTGGAAGTCATAGATTAAAGTAGAGTATTGACATGACATTTAATGCGTGTTCTGCCGTATTTTGGTCAAGTAGTAGAAAATATTATGAGTAAACTCAAGAAAAAGAATTGTCCATGCCACTGCATCTTTTTCCAAGTGATATCAACGGGCTTTCATCTCGGCGTGTGCGCAGGGTGGAAATGTGGTGAACGCCGCTAGACTCTCGCTTCCCTCCGTGACCAGCGGGGCTTCTTTCCCGGATGCCTCCAACGTCACCAGTTACCTGTCGGTCCACCCGGCAGGCGTGGCCCGCCACTCCCATTTTTGCCAGCATTGTCTGTGTTATATTTTTTTGTTTTTTTACAGACGTGAAAACGGCAGCGGGGTTTGTTTGGACCTCCAGGTCGTGGACAAGGTTCCCGGTGCAAAAGTGGAAGAGGAAACGGAGACTCATCATGTCCTGGCGGAAAATCTCTACAAGCCCAGGAGACGAGTAAGGTGTTCGCACCCGCCCGCGTCTCTGCGCACGCTTCTAACGTCGTGCTGCCGCAGTACCAGTCCCACTACAGTCGCCATTTCATGCCGGCGGGTGAGAAAGAACGGCAGGATCGAGAGGTTTTCCAGAGGAACATGAAGAGCCGCATGGAGACTTTCAAGTCGGGACGACACAAGCGCCACAAAAAGGAGCGCGGCCTGAAGAAGGTCAGTCTATTTCTCGCCTCCAAAGATCAACACCCCAAACCCCGTCGTCCGGCAGCGCCGAGCTTCTGACGCCAGGGACGACGGCAGAGACAAGCCCAGAAGAGGCATCGACCGGCAGGACAAAGGTAAGGGGTGGCCCGAAGTGATTCAGAAACGCTCACAACAACCTTTTTGACATTGCGGAACTCGTTTTCTGCTTGTGCACATTAGATCCCGTAGTGATTCCTGTAGTCTCGGACGAGGACGATGAGTTCCAATGCCGGCGTAAGGAACCGGAGACGGACGACGACGTGGGAATCACCTTCGTTGCCCTCAAAGCCGAAGCTCCCCAAAAACGTCCACACTCGAGTAGGCTCGCACACAGTAACATGAGCGCACACGCGCCTTCCTTCGTCGATGTTTGACCGACGGGATATGCGTGCGGCAGTGACGGGGGCGCCCCCCGCAGCGGACGCTCATCTCCCATGGAAAGGCGGCGGCGCGCCGTGGCCGCCGCCCTGCCTGTCGCTGGAGGCCACCAAGGTGATCCCGGTGGACCTCCGACAGGCATGGAACCAAAGCATCTTGTCCCTGGAGAGCGTGTCCGAAGCCACTGGCTCGCGCGCCGGGGCTTCGACCCGCCCCGCCTCTTACGCGGGGGCCGCACCTATCGCACCCGCGCCACTGCTAGAAAAAAACCAAGAGGAGGAGGAGGAAGAAGACGAGACTGTGCCGCTGGTGCCGTCCCGCAGGCCGCCCGTGCCATCGCCTTTGCCCGCCGCCCTGGCACCAGGCAGGCACAGGAAACCACGAGTGTACTTGAGGAGCCTCGTGACGTCGCCTCCGTCCGGCGGCAGCGAGGGACTGGCCGGAAAAGGACCCACGCAGCTTTAGCTTTTGGCCAATGGCAAGACACGCCGGTGCTCTGTGTTCCGCTTCCTGAACAGTTCACAAATAAAAAGAATAATGGTGTGAAATTGAGACAAATTTTTAGCCCCCCATTTTCTCGTATGTACCCCAACTTTGAGCCATAATAACCAGAGAACTAATAAATAATATATATAAATACATAATATATATAATATCTATAATATATATAATATATATAATATATATAATATATATAATATATATAATATATATAATATATATAATATATATAATATATATAATATATATATATAATATATATAATATATATAATATATAATATATATAATATATATTATCAGCAGTCTGCAAACCTTTACCATCACTTACACTGAAGATGTACTTTGTTTATTAATATAAAATATATAATCTTAATATAAAAATTATTTTGTAACTGAAACCCACCCACTAATTTTCAAATTCATGCCCACAATGAGAGAGAGAGAGAGAGAGAGAGAGAGAGAGAGAGTTAGCAAGCAAAACGTCTTTTTATTTAGTTATTTTTTATAGCGATTTTGTGTTACTGTCAACTCAATCTTTAAACTCTTCAATTTATAAACAAACAACAAAAATGTTAAGAGCTTGTTTAGAATCTGATACCTTTTTGGTGCACGTCATAAAAAATGAGACTATAGAGATGAAATGAAACTCATTAAATGTTATCACTAATCATTGTAATTATACTTGTTTACGAGGTGTAATGTTGTGATACTACTTGCACGTTAAATGTAAGAAAAAATTAAATAACCACATACATTTTTTTTCTTTGTAAAACGAAAATTTCCCTCATTTTGAAGGTGGAGGCAATGACGTCACTTCCTGTCCGCCATTTTACTCGCTAACAGCGCGATGTTGGCAAGTTACAAATGATTGTCGGAAGAATTTGGACTGTGTGCGTCCGTAAAAGAACGTGAGTACATTCTATCATAATAACTCTAAAGTTGGCTATCTGTATCTCTGTGTTGTACATGCGCCGCAGTTGCAATGTTGCCCTAGTCATAGCCGTAGTAAGTTACTGTATTGACCGCATGGTCTCCATGTCTGGTCGGCGTTTGTTTGGCTTTCTCCTCGTGATTGATTTTCTCTCTTTTTTTCGCGTTTAGTGGGACGTTCATTCGGCTTTAGTAGCATTTTAACCTGTAACTTTTTTTGGTAGAAGTGATTGACGTCGAAATTGGCGATTTAAATGTTAGCATTCCGGACGTGAGGCTATTGTTCAAAATGGGGACTATTAAAACAAAAGTTCATTCGTTCTTTTAATCTGCCATTTATTAACAAAGTAACAAGTCTGGTGGGTTAATATTACTAAAATGTGTTTAATAGTAGTGCTTAAATTATACAAATTTCGAAGGGAGAGAGATAGAGAGAGGGAGAGAGAGAGAGAGAGAGGGAGAGAGAGAGAGAGGGAGAGAGAGAGAGAGGGAGAGAGAGAGAGAGAGAGAGAGAGGGAGAGAGAGAGGGAGAGAGAGAGGGAGAGAGAGAGGGAGAGAGAGAGGGAGAGAGAGAGAGAGAGGGAGAGAGAAAGCGAAAGCGAGAGAGAGAGAGAGAGAGAAAGAGAGAGAGAGAGAGAGATGGACAGAGAAATGGGGGTGGAGGGGGGGCGGTAATTTATTCCCACTCTCTGAAAAACAAAACACAAGATATTGGACTGGAAAAAAACGTTTTATTTCTTCCATTTCGACATCTATTTACAAAGTAACACAAAAATAGTAGTTTAATATTACTAGATGTGTTTAATAGTAGTACTTAAATTATACAGATTTCAAAGGGGTTGGGGCGGAGGGCTGGACGTTAATTCTTTCCCACCCTCTGGAAAAAACAACAACAACAGGATATTGGAATGGAAAAAAATGTTGTTTTTCTTCTAATTCACCATCTATTGACAAATTAACACAAAACTAGTGGTTTAATGTGACTAAAATGTGTTTAATAGAGATGCAGCAAAAAAGACTAGTGCGCTATAATCATAAACGGCTACATGTCTTGCTTTCTCGTATCTCGAAATTGGTCTTGTATCTAGAGATTATTTGCTCGAATTGCTCGTATGTCGAACTACCACTATATATTGTCAATTTTAAATGATAATATATATTGTTGTGCCTTGTATTTTTTTCAAAGTAAAAAGTACTGCAGCTGTAAATAGTTTGGGAAACACGTTCTCAATCCATACCACTTTACAGGTTCTTCTGGGCGCCAACGCAAGTCGTCTCAAGATGTCGTCTCATGTAAGTTTCTTCTAATTGATTTGACTTTATTTGACTATAACCCTAACCCTGAAACTAGTTTATTCGTAGGCATGATTGATGACATAACCCGCAATTGGTCTTGAAACCCAAAATGCCTCCCATACGCTTTGATTTAAAAAATATTTCCCATTAATATGGTCTCTTCCTGCCATCTTGTGGCTGTTTTGAAAAAGTTCACCATACAATTATTTTTCCGACCAAAAACTCGGCCATCCTCTTGGATTTGAAATCTACTTCCCAGTAATATGGTCTCTTGCTGCCATCTTGTGGCCGTTTGGGAAAAGTGCACCCTGCAATTATTTTTTTCCGACCCAAAACCCTGCAATATTGTCCAGTAATATGGCACCCCAAAAAGAGGTGACACCCCCCCCCCCACACACACACAGTCGGTCATTAAAAAGCTTTCGGTTTATATGTGATAGATGGCACTTTTTCCCCCATTTTGTCATCCAGAGTGGGACGAGTTGTCGTCAGGCGAAGAATCTAAAGACCAGGACGATTCCCGGTAGGCGTGCCAGGAGGCCGCCTATCCGTCTGTTTTCCAGGGAAGTTGGAACCGACATCTCCCCCCTCCCCACAGGTCCTTTGCCACTTTGGCCAACAAGGTGAACCGAGGCCTGCCTGTCTTCAACAAGGTATTCACCGGGCGCGCCGAGGTCTTCTGGCAGCAGGTGGTGAAGCTCCACGCCCTGGCCGGCCACCTTCCACCAGAAGGCCAAAGTAGCCGGCGTGACGGCCATCGCCGGCCTGGCCCTGGCGCCCTTCACCTTTGGGGCCTCGCTCATCGCCACGACCGGAGGGATCAGATCGGCTTCCGGAAGCATCTCGGACAACGTCAATATCTTCTCCTCCCCCCGACTGCCCCCCATTCTCCTCCCCCTGACCGCCCCCCTTCTCCTCCCCCCGAGCGCCGCCTCTTCCCCTCTCCCTCCTCTTCCCCTCTCCCTCCTCTTCACCTCCCTCATCCCCCTCCTCCTCTTCTTCCTCCTCTTCCTCTTCTTCTTCCTCCTCTTCCTCTTCCTCCTCTTCCTCTTCTTCTTCCTCCTCTTCCTCTTCTTCTTCCTCCTCTTCCTCTTCTTCTTCCTCCTCTTCCTCTTCTTCTTCCTCCTCTTCCTCCTCTTCTTCTTCCTCCTCTTCTTCTTCTCTTTTTTTCTCTTTTTCTCTTTCTTTTTCTCTCTCTTTTTTTCTCTTTTTTCTCTTTTTCTCTAGTGCTCGCGCTCGTTCTCGCTCGCGCGCTCGCTCGTTTGCTCTCGCGCTCGTTCTCGCTCGCGCGCTCGCTCGTTTGCTCTCGCGCTCGCTCGCTCGTTCGCTCTCGCGCTCGTTCGCTCGCTCGCTCTCGCGCGCCTGCTCGTTCGCTCGCTCTCGCGCGCCTGCTCGTTCGCTCTCTCGCGCCCGCTCGTTCGCTCTCGCGCGATCGCTCGTTCGCGCTCGTTCGCGCTCGTTTGCGCTCGTTTGCGCTCGTTTGCGCTCGTTCGCGTTCGTTCGCTCGCGCGCCCGCTCGTTCGCTGTCGCGCGCCCGTTGTTCGCTCTCTCGCGCCCGCTCGTTCGCGCTCGCTCGTTCGCTCTCGCGCTCGCTCTCTTTTGCTCTCTTTTGCTCTCTTGCGCCCTCTTGCGCTCTCTTGCGCTCTCAGCCGCCGCCTCTTTCCGTCTCGTCTCACTTACGCCCTTCCTTTTCTTCTTCACAGGATACGGACAGTTTGATGGGGTGGTGGAATACAGTGAAACGTGAGTAATTGAAACTTAAATGTACAAGATGTTATTTTTTTCCATTTTGGAGCCAGCCAAGGCAAGATTAGAGTCGGTAATTGGCAGATGTTCAGTCCATTTTTAACCGAGAGGGCCGGCCTGCCGGTCTTGTCTGGGACGTTTACCATTAAAAGGCTTTCGGTTCATAAGTGATAGATGGCACTTTTTTCCCCATTTTGTCATCCAGAATGGGAAGAGTTATCGTCAGACGAAGAATCTAAAGAGCAGGACGATTCCCGGTAGGCGTGCCGGGAGGCCGTCTATCCGTCTGTTTTCCAGGGAAGTTGGAACGGATATCTCCCCCCTCCCCACAGGTCCTTTGCCACTTTGGCCAACAAGGTGAACCGAGGCCTGCCTGTCTTCAACAAGGTATTCACCGGGCGCGCCGAGGTCCTCTGGCAGCACGTGGTGAATCTCCACGCCCTGGCCGGCCACCTGGCCACCTTCCACCAGAAGGCCAAAGTAGCCGGCGTGACGGCCATCGTCGGCCTGGCCCTGGCGCCCTTCACCTTTGGGGCCTCGCGCATCGCCACGGCCGGAGGGGTCAGATCGGCTTCCGCCAGCATCTCGGAAAACGTCAATAACATCCAGGAGCGCAAGAAGGTGAGCGCCTAGTTTGGGATAACACATTCTTACCCTATACTACTTTACTGTTTCTTCTGCAGACCCTTAATAAATGCCACATCCACTTCTGCAGACCCTTAATGCCACATTTGGACAACAACGCAAGTCGTCTCAAGATGTCGTCTCATGTAAGTTTCTTCTAATTGATTAATGTTTTTCTGTTTAGTGTATTCCGGCACTTTTAATTGACTATAACCATAACCCTGAAACTAGTTTATTCGTAGGTGTGATTGATGACATAACCCGCAATTGGTCTTGAAACCCAAAATGCCTCCAATGCACTTTGATTTAAAATATATTTCCCGGTCATACGGTCTATTCCTGCCATCTTGTGGCTGTTTTAAAAAAGTTCACCATACAATTATTTTTTTCGACCTAAAAACCCTGCAATATTGTCCAGTAATATGGCGGCCCAAGGATAATGTGACCCCCACCCCCCGCCGGGTAATGTGACCCCCACCTAGACCTGGACACCCACCCCTGGACCTTCATCTTCACCGCCGCCGCTCTCTCTCCCCCCCCACCGCCGCCGCTCTCTTACTCTCTCCCCCCGACCGCCGCCGCTCTCTCTCTCCCCCCGACCGCCGCTCTCTCTCTCCCTCTCTCTCCCTCCTCTTCTTCTCCTCTCTTTCTCTCCCTCCTGTTCTTCACCTCTCTCTCCCTCATCTTCTTCTCCTCCCTCTCTCTCTCTCCCTCCTTTTCTTCTCCTCCCTCTCCCTCTCCCTCCTCTTCCCCCTCTCCCTCCTCTCTCCGTCCTCTTCCCCCCTCTCCCTCCTCTTCTTCCTCCTCTTCTTCCTCCTCGTCTTCTCTCTCTCTCTTTCTCTCTCTTTCTTTCTATCTCTCTCTTTCTTTCTCTCTCTCTCTTTCTTTCTCTCACTCTCTCTTTTTCTCTCTCTTTCACTCGCTCGTTCGCGCTCGCTCGTTCTCACCCGCTCGTTCTCGCTCGTTGTCGTTCGCGCTCGCTTGTTGTTGTCTGCGCTCGCTCGCTCGTTCGCACTCGCTCTCTCTCTTTCTCTCTTCCTCTCTTCTTTCTCTTTTCTCTCTTCTCTCTCTCTTCTCTCTCTTTCTCTTTCTCTCTCTTTCTCTTCTCTTTCTCTCTCTTCTCTTTCTCTCTCTTCTCTTTCTCTCTCTTCTCTTTCTCTCTCTTCTCTTTCTCTCTCTTCTCTTTCTCTCTTTTTTCCTCTTTCCCTCTTTTTTTCCTCTTTTTTTGCTCTTTTTTTTCTCTCTCTCCCTTTCTCTCTTTCTCTTTTCCTCTCTTCTTTCTCTTTTCTCTCTTCTCTCTCTCTTCTCTCTCTCTTCTCTCTTTCTCTCTCTTTCTCTTCTCTTTCTTTCTCTTCTCTTTCTCTCTTCTCTTTCTCTCTCTTCTCTTTCTCTCTCTTCTCTTTCTCTCTTTTTTCCTCTTTCCCTCTTTTTTTCCTCTTTTTTTGCTCTTTTTTTTCTCTTTCTCTCTTTCCCCCCTCTCTTTCTCTCTTTTCCCTCCCTCTCTTTCTCTCTTTCCCCTCCCTCTCTTTCTCTCTTTCCCCTCCCTCTCTTTCTCTCTTTCCCCCCTCTCTTTCTCTCTTTCCCTCCCCCTCTCTTTCTCTCTTTCCCTCCCCCTCTCTTTCTCTTTCCCTCCCCCTCTCTTTCTCTCTTTCCCCCCCCTCTTTCTCTCTTTCCCTCCCCCCTCTTTCTCTCTTTCCCTCCCCCCTCTTTCTCTCTTTCCCTCCCCCCTCTTTCTCTCTTTCCCTCCCCCCTCTTTCTCTCTTTTCCCCCCTCCCTCTTTCTCTCTTTTCCCCCCTCCCTCTTTCTCTCTTTTCCCCCCTCCCTCTTTCTCTCTTTTCCCCCCTCCCTCTTTCTCTCTTTTCCCTCCCCCTCTCTTTCTCTCTTTCCCTCCCCCTCTCTTTCTCTCTTTCCCTCCCCCTCTCTTTCTCTCTTTCCCCCCCTCTTTCTCTCTTTCCCTCCCCCCTCTTTCTTTCTTTTCCCCCCTCCCTCTTTCTCTCTTTTCCCCCCTCCCTCTTTCTCTCTTTTCCCCCTCCCTCTTTCTCTCTTTTCCCCCCTCCCTCTTTCTCTCTTTTCCCCCCTCCCTCTTTCTCTCTTTTCCCCCCTCCCTCTTTCTCTCTTTTCCCCCCTCCCTCTTTCTCTCTTCCCCCTCTCGATCTTTCCCCCCCTATCTCTATTTTTCCCCCACCACCTCTTACCCCCCCTCTCCCCCCACCACCTCCTCCTTCCCCTACTTTCCCACCACCACCACCACCATCACCTCCACCACCACCCTCACCACCACCACCACCCTCACCACCACCACCACCACCACCACCTCCTCTTTCCCCCCTCCACCACCACCACCCTCACCTCCACCCCGACCTCTTTTCCCACCACCACCACCACCACCACCACCTCTTTCCCCCCTCCACCACCACCACCCTCACCTCCACCCCGACCTCTTTTCCCACCACCACCACCACCACAACCACTGCCACCACCACCTCTTTTCCCACCACCACAACCACTGCCACCACCACCACCACCACCACCACCACCACCACCACCACCACCACCACCACCACCACCACCACCACCACCACCACCACCACCACCACCGCGCGGGAATTAACCCGGGTAGCCCCCCCCCCCCCCCACCGCGCGGGATCCAACCCGGGTAGCCCCCCCCCCCCCCCACCGCGCGGGAGTCAACCCGGGTAGCCCCCCCCCACCGTGTGGGACCCAACCCGGGTAGCCCCCCCCCCCCACCGTGCGGGACCCAACCCGGGGAGCCCCCCCCCACCGCGCGGGACCCAACCCGGGTAGCCCCACCACCGCGTGGGACCCAACCCGGGTAGCCCCCCCCACCGCGCGGGATCCAACCAGGGTAGCCCCCCCCCCCCCCCCCCACCGCGCGGGATCCAACCAGGGTAGCCCCCCCCCCCCACCGCGCGGGACACAACCTGGGTAGCCCCCCCCCGCGCGGGACCCAACCTGTGTAGCCCCCCCTGCGCGGGACCCAACTTGGGTAGCCCCCACCGCGCGGGACCCAACCCGGGTAGCCCCCACCGCGCGGGACCCAACCCGGGTGGCCCCCCACCGCGCGGGACCCAACCCGGTTAGCCCCCCACCGCGCGGGACCCAACCCGGGTAGCCCCCCCACCGCGCGGATCCCAACCTGGGTAGCCCCCCACTGCGCGCCACCCAACCCAGGTAGCCCCCCCCCCCCACTACGCACCCCCCACTGCGCGCCACCCAACCCAGGTAGCCCACCCCACCGTGCGCCACCCAACCCAGGTAGCCCCCCCCACTGCGTGCCACCTAACCCAGGTAGCCCCACCCCCCACCGTGCGCCACCCAACCCGGGTAGCCCCACCGCGTGCACCCCCCACTGAGCGCCCCCCCCTACCGCGCGCCACCCAACCCGGGTAGCCCCACCCCCCACTGTGTGCACCCCCCACTGAGCGCACCCCCCACTGAGCGCACCCCCCACTGCGCGCCACCCAACCCAGGTAGCCCCCCCCCCCACTGTGCGCCACCCAACCCGGGTAGCCCCACCCCCCACAGCGCGCCACCCAACCCGGGTAGCCCCACCCCCCACCGCGTGCACCCCCCACTGATCGCACCCCCCACCGCGCGCCACCCAATCCAGGTAGCCCCCCCCACCGCGCGCTACCCAACCCGGGTAGCCCCACCCCCCACCGGGTGCCACCCAACCCGGGTAGCCCCACCCCCCACCGCGCGCCACCCAACCTGGGTAGCCCCACCCCCCACCGCGCGCCACCCAACCCGGGTAGCCCCACCCCCCTCCGCGCGCCACCCAATGTGGGTAGCCACCCCCCCACCGCACGCCACCCAATCTGGGTAGCCCCACACCCCACCGCATGTACCCCCCCCACTGAGCGCACCCCACCCAATCTGGGTAGCCCCACACCCCACCGCATGCACCCCCCCACTGAGCGCACCCCCCAGTGCGCGCCACCCAACCCAGGTAGCTCCCCTCCCCCACCGCGCGACACCCAACCTAGGTAAACCCCCCCCCCCCCAACCGCGCGACACCCAACCTAGGTAGCCCCCCCCCACCGGGCGCCACCCAACCTGGGCAGCCCCACTCCCCACCGCGCGCCACCCAACCTGGGTAGCCCCACCCCCCACCGCGCGCCACCCAATGTGGGTAGCCACCCCCCCACTGCGTGCCACCCAATCTGGGTAGCCACTCCCCCCACCGCGCGCCACCCAATCTGTGTAGCCACTCCCCCCCACCGCGCGCCACCCAATCTGGGTAGCCACCCCTCCACCGCGCGCCACCCGATCTGGGTAGCCACCCCCCACCGCGCGGGACCTAATCTGGGTAGCCCCCCCACCGCGCGTGACCCAACCTGGGTAGCCCCCCCACCGCGCGTGACCCAACCTGGGTAGCCCCCCCCACCGCGCGTGACCCAACCTGGGTAGCCCCCCACCGCGCGTGACCCAACCTGGGTAGCCCCCCCACCGCGCGGGACCGAACCCGGGTAGCCCCCCCCCACCGTGCGGGACCCAACCTGGGTAGCCCCACCCCCCACTGTGCACCAACCCCCACCGTGCACCAACCCCCACCGTACACCAACCCCCACCGTGCACCACCCAACCTGGGTAGCCCCACCCCCCACTGTACACCACCCCCCACCGTGCACCACCCAACCCGGGTAGCCCCACCCCCCACCGGGCACCACCCAACCCGGGTAGCCCCACCCCCCACCCGCGCGCCACCCAATGTGGGTAGCCACCCCCCCCACCGCGCGCCACCCAATCTGGTTAGCCACTCCCCCCCACCCCGCGCCACCCAATCTGGGTAGCCACTCCCCCCCACCGCGCGCCACCCAATCTGGGTAGCCACCCCCCACTGTGCGCCACCCAATCTGGGTAGCCACCCCCCCACTGTGCGCCACCCAATCTGGGTAGCCACCCCCCCCCCACCGCGCGCCACCTGATCTGGGTAGTGTTAGACTAAACTATTTCACCTGACTCCAATTCCTTAACTCTGTAGTCTCCAGTCTAACAATGGAGCGTGTTCAGCATCGGAGGAGACAAACCAGGGTTGAGCGAGTTTATCCACAGATGGTTTATTCCATTCAAATTGATTCATACAGAGCTCCGGGTCTCCCTCCCATAGAATAAGCCTGCTGAGTGTTGATCTCCCAAAGCGGAGGATGGAAAAGACATTGTCCAAACCCGCGTTTGCCCAGTTATAGTCCAACAAAAATGCATATTCATTCGCTGATTAATAATGAGATGTGGGCTGGTCCAGGGCTGCTGTGAAGGGGGGTTTCTCTGGGCTCCACATCTTCCAGCCTTGAATCCACATCATCCAGACCTCTGTCTCCGCTGGTCCTATAAAGTCCCGACCCTCTGCCCTGCTCTTTGTTCCTCTGCCCTTTGAAGTCCTCCATCTGGTCTCTTATCAGTGTGAATCCTACCTTGAAACAAGAATCTCAGGAAGAGCCTTTTGTTAACATTGTAGTCGAGGAGTCTCAGACCCATCCTTCTGTTCATATTGTAATTGAGTTGGGAACAGGAGCCCAACTCTTCAGTGGCGATACTAAAACAAGACCGCCACAAAAGAATGAGTAAAATGTGATATCAAAATGAAACAGCCATACTAAGAAGAATGAGTCAAATGTGATATCAAAATGAAACAGCTATACTAAAAAGAATGAGTAAAATATGTCAGATTCTTCAGTAGCCACCCCCCCACCGCGCGGGGCCCAACCCGGGCAGCCCCCCTACCGCGCGGGACCCAACCTGGGTACCCCCCCCACCGCGCGCCACCCAACCCGGGTAGCCCACCCCCACCGCGCGACACCCGACCCGGGTAGCCCCCCCCCACCGCGTGCCACCCGACCTGGGTAGCCCCCCCCCCCCTTGCGTGCTACCCAACCTGGGTAGCACCCCCCCACACCGCGAGCCACTCAACCTGGGTAGCCTCCCCCCACCGCGCTCCACCCAACCTGGGTACCCCCCCCCACCGCGCGCCACCCAACCTGGGTAGCCCCCCCCCCACCGCGCGCCACCTAACCTGGGTAGCCCCCCCCCCACCGCGCGCCACCCAACCTGGGTAGCCCCACCGTGCAGCCCCCCCCCCCCCCACACCGCATGCCACCCATGTGTAGCCCCCCCCCACCGCGCGCCACCCAACTTGGGTAGCCCGCCCCCCCCACCGCATGCCACCCAATCTGGGTAGCCCCCCCCCCAGCGTAACCCAGCTTGTGTCCCTGGACCCAGGAGGCCCCCACCTGTCCCCCAACCTGGGGAGCCCCCCCGTGTCACTGCACCCGGGAGTCCCTCCCCTGGCTCGAGTGTCACCAGATCCAGGATATCCCCCCTGCGCAAGCGCCACTGGACCCTGAACCCCTGCGTCCCCGGGAGCCCCCCCCCCCCCTGCGTCCCCAGACCCGGGAGCCCCCTCCCTGTGTTCCCGGACCCGGGAGCCCCCCCACGTCCCCATACTCGGGAGCGCTTTCCCCCTGTGTCCCCATACCTGGGAGCCCCCCCCCTGCTACCGGACCCGGGATGCCCCCGCCCTCCCCCGGGAGCCCCCCGCGTCCCTGGACCTGGGAAACCCCCTTCTCCCCCCGCGCGCCACCGAATCCGGTATTTTCCCCCACCGTGCTCCACCGTGCGCCACCGGAGCCCACGCCACCGGAGCCCACGCCACCGGAGCCCACGCCACCGGAGCCCACGCCACCGGAGACCACGCCACCGGAGCCCACGCCGCAGGAGCCTACGCCGCCGGATCCCACGCCGCCGGAGCCCACACCACCGGAAACCTGGGAGCTCCCCCCGCACCAGGGTTAAGGTTAGTGCTTACGCTCTATGGGTTAGGGCTAGGGTTAGGGGGTTAGGGTTAGGGTTAGGGTTAGGGGTTAGGGGTTAGGGGTTAGGGGTTAGGGTTAGGGTTAGGGTTAGGGTTAGGGTTAGGGTTAGGGTTAGGGTTAGGGTTAGGGTTAGGGTTAGGGTTAGGGTTAGGGTTAGGGTTAGGGTTAGGGTTAGGGTTAGGGTTAGGGTTAGGGTTAGGGTTAGGGTTAGGGTTAGGGTTAGGGTTAGGGTTAGGGTTAGGGTTAGGGTTAGGGTTAGGGTTAGGGTTAGGGTTAGGGTTAGGGTTAGGGTTAGGGTTAGGGTTAGGGTTAGGGTTAGGGTTAGGGTTAGGGTTAGGGTTAGGGTTAGGGTTAGGGTTAGGGTTAGGGTTAGGGTTAGGGGTTAGGGGTTAGGGGTTAGGGTTAGGGTTAGGGTTAGGGTTAGGGTTAGGGTTAGGGTTAGGGTTAGGGTTAGGGTTAGGGTTAGGGTTAGGGTTAGGGTTAGGGTTAGGGTTAGGGTTAGGGTTAGGGTTAGGGTTAGGGTTAGGGTTAGGGTTAGGGTTAGGGTTAGGGTTAGGGTTAGGGTTAGGGTTAGGGTTAGGGTTAGGGTTAGGGTTAGGGTTAGGGTTAGGGTTAGGGTTAGGGTTAGGGTTAGGGTTAGGGTTAGGGTTAGGGTTAGGGTTAGGGTTAGGGTTAGGGTTAGGGTTAGGGTTAGGGTTAGGGTTAGGGTTAGGGTTAGGGTTAGGGTTAGGGTTAGGGTTAGGGTTAGGGTTAGGGTTAGGGTTAGGGTTAGGGTTAGGGTTAGGGTTAGGGTTAGGGTTAGGGTTAGGGTTAGGGTTAGGGTTAGGGTTAGGGTTAGGGTTAGGGTTAGGGTTAGGGTTAGGGTTAGGGTTAGGGTTAGGGTTAGGGTTAGGGTTAGGGTTAGGGTTAGGGTTAGGGTTAGGGTTAGGGTTAGGGTTAGGGTTAGGGTTAGGGTTAGGGTTAGGGTTAGGGTTAGGGTTAGGGTTAGGGTTAGGGTTAGGGTTAGGGTTAGGGTTAGGGTTAGGGTTAGGGTTAGGGTTAGGGTTAGGGTTAGGGTTAGGGTTAGGGTTAGGGTTAGGGTTAGGGTTAGGGTTAGGGTTAGGGTTAGGGTTAGGGTTAGGGTTAGGGTTAGGGTTAGGGTTAGGGTTAGGGTTAGGGTTAGGGTTAGGGTTAGGGTTAGGGTTAGGGTTAGGGTTAGGGTTAGGGTTAGGGTTAGGGTTAGGGTTAGGGTTAGGGTTAGGGTTAGGGTTAGGGTTAGGGTTAGGGTTAGGGTTAGGGTTAGGGTTAGGGTTAGGGTTAGGGTTAGGGTTAGGGTTAGGGTTAGGGTTAGGGTTAGGGTTAGGGTTAGGGTTAGGGTTAGGGTTAGGGTTAGGGTTAGGGTTAGGGTTAGGGTTAGGGTTAGGGTTAGGGTTAGGGTTAGGGTTAGGGTTAGGGTTAGGGTTAGGGTTAGGGTTAGGGTTAGGGTTAGGGTTAGGGTTAGGGTTAGGGTTAGGGTTAGGGTTAGGGTTAGGGTTAGGGTTAGGGTTAGGGTTAGGGTTAGGGTTAGGGTTAGGGTTAGGGTTAGGGTTAGGGTTAGGGTTAGGGTTAGGGTTAGGGTTAGGGTTAGGGTTAGGGTTAGGGTTAGGGTTAGGGTTAGGGTTAGGGTTAGGGTTAGGGTTAGGGTTAGGGTTAGGGTTAGGGTTAGGGTTAGGGTTAGGGTTAGGGTTAGGGTTAGGGTTAGGGTTAGGGTTAGGGTTAGGGTTAGGGTTAGGGTTAGGGTTAGGGTTAGGGTTAGGGTTAGGGTTAGGGTTAGGGTTAGGGTTAGGGTTAGGGTTAGGGTTAGGGTTAGGGTTAGGGTTAGGGTTAGGGTTAGGGTTAGGGTTAGGGTTAGGGTTAGGGTTAGGGTTAGGGTTAGGGTTAGGGTTAGGGTTAGGGTTAGGGTTAGGGTTAGGGTTAGGGTTAGGGTTAGGGTTAGGGTTAGGGTTAGGGTTAGGGTTAGGGTTAGGGTTAGGGTTAGGGTTAGGGTTAGGGTTAGGGTTAGGGTTAGGGTTAGGGTTAGGGTTAGGGTTAGGGTTAGGGTTAGGGTTAGGGTTAGGGTTAGGGTTAGGGTTAGGGTTAGGGTTAGGGTTAGGGTTAGGGTTAGGGTTAGGGTTAGGGTTAGGGTTAGGGTTAGGGTTAGGGTTAGGGTTAGGGTTAGGGTTAGGGTTAGGGTTAGGGTTAGGGTTAGGGTTAGGGTTAGGGTTAGGGTTAGGGTTAGGGTTAGGGTTAGGGTTAGGGTTAGGGTTAGGGTTAGGGTTAGGGTTAGGGTTAGGGTTAGGGTTAGGGTTAGGGTTAGGGTTAGGGTTAGGGTTAGGGTTAGGGTTAGGGTTAGGGTTAGGGTTAGGGTTAGGGTTAGGGTTAGGGTTAGGGTTAGGGTTAGGGTTAGGGTTAGGGTTAGGGTTAGGGTTAGGGTTAGGGTTAGGGTTAGGGTTAGGGTTAGGGTTAGGGTTAGGGTTAGGGTTAGGGTTAGGGTTAGGGTTAGGGTTAGGGTTAGGGTTAGGGTTAGGGTTAGGGTTAGGGTTAGGGTTAGGGTTAGGGTTAGGGTTAGGGTTAGGGTTAGGGTTAGGGTTAGGGTTAGGGTTAGGGTTAGGGTTAGGGTTAGGGTTAGGGTTAGGGTTAGGGTTAGGGTTAGGGTTAGGGTTAGGGTTAGGGTTAGGGTTAGGGTTAGGGTTAGGGTTAGGGTTAGGGTTAGGGTTAGGGTTAGGGTTAGGGTTAGGGTTAGGGTTAGGGTTAGGGTTAGGGTTAGGGTTAGGGTTAGGGTTAGGGTTAGGGTTAGGGTTAGGGTTAGGGTTAGGGTTAGGGTTAGGGTTAGGGTTAGGGTTAGGGTTAGGGTTAGGGTTAGGGTTAGGGTTAGGGTTAGGGTTAGGGTTAGGGTTAGGGTTAGGGTTAGGGTTAGGGTTAGGGTTAGGGTTAGGGTTAGGGTTAGGGTTAGGGTTAGGGTTAGGGTTAGGGTTAGGGTTAGGGTTAGGGTTAGGGTTAGGGTTAGGGTTAGGGTTAGGGTTAGGGTTAGGGTTAGGGTTAGGGTTAGGGTTAGGGTTAGGGTTAGGGTTAGGGTTAGGGTTAGGGTTAGGGTTAGGGTTAGGGTTAGGGTTAGGGTTAGGGTTAGGGTTAGGGTTAGGGTTAGGGTTAGGGTTAGGGTTAGGGTTAGGGTTAGGGTTAGGGTTAGGGTTAGGGTTAGGGTTAGGGTTAGGGTTAGGGTTAGGGTTAGGGTTAGGGTTAGGGTTAGGGTTAGGGTTAGGGTTAGGGTTAGGGTTAGGGTTAGGGTTAGGGTTAGGGTTAGGGTTAGGGTTAGGGTTAGGGTTAGGGTTAGGGTTAGGGTTAGGGTTAGGGTTAGGGTTAGGGTTAGGGTTAGGGTTAGGGTTAGGGTTAGGGTTAGGGTTAGGGTTAGGGTTAGGGTTAGGGTTAGGGTTAGGGTTAGGGTTAGGGTTAGGGTTAGGGTTAGGGTTAGGGTTAGGGTTAGGGTTAGGGTTAGGGTTAGGGTTAGGGTTAGGGTTAGGGTTAGGGTTAGGGTTAGGGTTAGGGTTAGGGTTAGGGTTAGGGTTAGGGTTAGGGTTAGGGTTAGGGTTAGGGTTAGGGTTAGGGTTAGGGTTAGGGTTAGGGTTAGGGTTAGGGTTAGGGTTAGGGTTAGGGTTAGGGTTAGGGTTAGGGTTAGGGTTAGGGTTAGGGTTAGGGTTAGGGTTAGGGTTAGGGTTAGGGTTAGGGTTAGGGTTAGGGTTAGGGTTAGGGTTAGGGTTAGGGTTAGGGTTAGGGTTAGGGTTAGGGTTAGGGTTAGGGTTAGGGTTAGGGTTAGGGTTAGGGTTAGGGTTAGGGTTAGGGTTAGGGTTAGGGTTAGGGTTAGGGTTAGGGTTAGGGTTAGGGTTAGGGTTAGGGTTAGGGTTAGGGTTAGGGTTAGGGTTAGGGTTAGGGTTAGGGTTAGGGTTAGGGTTAGGGTTAGGGTTAGGGTTAGGGTTAGGGTTAGGGTTAGGGTTAGGGTTAGGGTTAGGGTTAGGGTTAGGGTTAGGGTTAGGGTTAGGGTTAGGGTTAGGGTTAGGGTTAGGGTTAGGGTTAGGGTTAGGGTTAGGGTTAGGGTTAGGGTTAGGGTTAGGGTTAGGGTTAGGGTTAGGGTTAGGGTTAGGGTTAGGGTTAGGGTTAGGGTTAGGGTTAGGGTTAGGGTTAGGGTTAGGGTTAGGGTTAGGGTTAGGGTTAGGGTTAGGGTTAGGGTTAGGGTTAGGGTTAGGGTTAGGGTTAGGGTTAGGGTTAGGGTTAGGGTTAGGGTTAGGGTTAGGGTTAGGGTTAGGGTTAGGGTTAGGGTTAGGGTTAGGGTTAGGGTTAGGGTTAGGGTTAGGGTTAGGGTTAGGGTTAGGGTTAGGGTTAGGGTTAGGGTTAGGGTTAGGGTTAGGGTTAGGGTTAGGGTTAGGGTTAGGGTTAGGGTTAGGGTTAGGGTTAGGGTTAGGGTTAGGGTTAGGGTTAGGGTTAGGGTTAGGGTTAGGGTTAGGGTTAGGGTTAGGGTTAGGGTTAGGGTTAGGGTTAGGGTTAGGGTTAGGGTTAGGGTTAGGGTTAGGGTTAGGGTTAGGGTTAGGGTTAGGGTTAGGGTTAGGGTTAGGGTTAGGGTTAGGGTTAGGGTTAGGGTTAGGGTTAGGGTTAGGGTTAGGGTTAGGGTTAGGGTTAGGGTTAGGGTTAGGGTTAGGGTTAGGGTTAGGGTTAGGGTTAGGGTTAGGGTTAGGGTTAGGGTTAGGGTTAGGGTTAGGGTTAGGGTTAGGGTTAGGGTTAGGGTTAGGGTTAGGGTTAGGGTTAGGGTTAGGGTTAGGGTTAGGGTTAGGGTTAGGGTTAGGGTTAGGGTTAGGGTTAGGGTTAGGGTTAGGGTTAGGGTTAGGGTTAGGGTTAGGGTTAGGGTTAGGGTTAGGGTTAGGGTTAGGGTTAGGGTTAGGGTTAGGGTTAGGGTTAGGGTTAGGGTTAGGGTTAGGGTTAGGGTTAGGGTTAGGGTTAGGGTTAGGGTTAGGGTTAGGGTTAGGGTTAGGGTTAGGGTTAGGGTTAGGGTTAGGGTTAGGGTTAGGGTTAGGGTTAGGGTTAGGGTTAGGGTTAGGGTTAGGGTTAGGGTTAGGGTTAGGGTTAGGGTTAGGGTTAGGGTTAGGGTTAGGGTTAGGGTTAGGGTTAGGGTTAGGGTTAGGGTTAGGGTTAGGGTTAGGGTTAGGGTTAGGGTTAGGGTTAGGGTTAGGGTTAGGGTTAGGGTTAGGGTTAGGGTTAGGGTTAGGGTTAGGGTTAGGGTTAGGGTTAGGGTTAGGGTTAGGGTTAGGGTTAGGGTTAGGGTTAGGGTTAGGGTTAGGGTTAGGGTTAGGGTTAGGGTTAGGGTTAGGGTTAGGGTTAGGGTTAGGGTTAGGGTTAGGGTTAGGGTTAGGGTTAGGGTTAGGGTTAGGGTTAGGGTTAGGGTTAGGGTTAGGGTTAGGGTTAGGGTTAGGGTTAGGGTTAGGGTTAGGGTTAGGGTTAGGGTTAGGGTTAGGGTTAGGGTTAGGGTTAGGGTTAGGGTTAGGGTTAGGGTTAGGGTTAGGGTTAGGGTTAGGGTTAGGGTTAGGGTTAGGGTTAGGGTTAGGGTTAGGGTTAGGGTTAGGGTTAGGGTTAGGG
>NW_027551648.1:5000-7500 GCF_051989575.1 Stigmatopora nigra | reverse complement strand
GGGTGGGGGTGGGGGTGGGGGGGGTGGGGGGGGTGGGGGTGGGGGTGGGGGTGGGGGTGGGGGAGGGGGTGGGGGTGGGGGTGGGGGTGGGGGTGGGGGTGGGGGTGGGGGTGGGGGTGGGGGTGGGGGTGGGGGTGGGGGTGGGGGTGGGGGTGGGGGTGGGGGGGGTGGGGGTGGGGGTGGGGGGGGGTGGGGGTGGGGGTGGGGGGTGGGGGTGGGGGTGGGGGTGGGGGTGGGGGTGGGGGGGGGGTGGGGGTGGGGGTGGGGGTGGGGTGGGGGTGGGGGTGGGGGTGGGGGTGGGGTGTGAGAGAGAGGGGAAGAAGAAGAAGGGGGGGGGGGGTGTGTGTGAGTTAAGTTAAAGTTAAAGTTAAAGTTAAAGTTAAAGTTAAAGTTAAAGTTAAAGTTAAAGTTAAAGTTAAAGTTAAAGTTAAAGTTAAAGTTAAAGTTAAAAGTTAAAGTTAAAGTTAAAGTTAAAGTTAAAGTTAAAGTTAAAGTAAAGTAAAGTTAAAGTTAAAGTTAAAGTTAAAGTTAAAGTTAAAGTTAAAGTTAAAGTTAAAGTTAAAGTTAACGTTAAAGTTAAAGTTAAAGTTAAAGTTAAGTTAAAGTTAAGTTAAAGTTAAAGTTAAAGTTAAAGTTAAAGTTAAAGTTAAAGTTAAAGTTAAAGTTAAAGTTAAAGTTAAAGTTAAAGTTAAAGTTAAGTTAAAGTTAAAGTTAAGTTAAAGTTAAAGTTAAAGTTAAAGTTAAAGTTAAAGTTAAAGTTAAAGTTAAAGTTAAAGTTAAAGTTAAAGTTAAAGTTAAAGTAAAGTTAAAGTTAAAGTTAAAGTTAAAGTTAAAGTTAAAGTTAAAGTTAAGTTAAAGTTAAGTTAAAGTTAAAGTTAAAGTTAAAGTTAAAGTTAAAGTTAAAGTTAAAGTTAAAGTTAAAGTTAAAGTTAAAGTTAAAGTTAAAGTTAAAGTAAGTTAAAGTTAAAGTTAAAGTTAAAGTTAAAGTTAAAGTTAAAGTTAAAGTTAAAGTTAAATAAGTTAAAGTTAAAGTTAAAGTTAAAGTTAAAGTTAAAGTTAAAGTTAAAGTTAAGTTAAAGTTAAAGTTAAAGTTAAAGTTAAAGTTAAGTTAAAGTTAAAGTTACAGTTAAGTTAAAGTTAAAGTTAACGTTAAGTAAGTTAAAGTTACAAGTTAAAGTTAAAGTTAAAGTTAAAGTTAAAGTTAAAGTTACAGTAAGTTAAGTTAAAGTTAAAGTTAAAGTTAAAGTTAAAGTTAAAGTTAAAGTTAAAGTTAAAGTTAAGTTAAAGTTAAAGTTAAAGTTAAAGTTA
Source organism: Stigmatopora nigra (assembly GCF_051989575.1). NCBI lineage: Eukaryota > Metazoa > Chordata > Actinopteri > Syngnathiformes > Syngnathidae > Stigmatopora > Stigmatopora nigra. Next base: position 6,192 of record NW_027551648.1, on the reverse strand, counting down.
AGTTAAAGTTAAAGTTAAAGTTAAGTTAAAGTTAAAGTTAAAGTTAAAGTTAAAGTTAAAGTTAAAGTTAAAGTTAAAGTTAAAGTTAAAGTTAAAGTTAAAGTTAAAGTTAAAGTTAAAGTTAAAGTTAAAGTTAAAGTTAAAGTTAAAGTTAAGTTAAAGTTAAAGTTAAAGTTAAAGTTAAAGTTAAAGTTAAAGTTAAGTAAGTTAAAGTTAAAGTTAAAGTTAAAGTTAAGTTAAAGTTAAGTTAAAGTTAAAGTTAAAGTTAAAGTTAAAGTTCACAGTTAAAGTTAAAGTTAAAGTTAAAGTTAAAGTTAAAGTTACAGTTAAAGTTAAAGTTAAAGTTAAAGTTAAAGTTAAAGTTAAGTTAAAGTTAAAGTTAAAGTTAAAGTTAAAGTTCAAGTTAAAGTTAAAGTTAAAGTTCAAGTTAAAGTTAAAGTTAAAGTTAAAGTTCAAGTTAAAGTTCAAGTTAAAGTTAAAGTTAAAGTTCAAGTTAAAGTTAAAGTTAAAGTTAAAGTTAAAGTTAAAGTTAAAGTTAAAGTTAAAGGTACGTTAAAGTTAAAGTTAAAGTTAAAGTTAAAGTTAAAGTTACAAGTTAAAGTTAAAGTTAAAGTTAAGTTAAAGTTAACGTTAAAGTTAACGTTAAAGTTAAAGTTACAGTTAAAGTTAAAGTTAAAGTTAAAGTTAAAGTTAAAGTTAAAGTTAAAGTTCAGTTAAGTTAAAGTTAAAGTTAAAGTTAAAGTTACAAGTTAAAGTTAAAGTTAAAGTTAAAGTTAAAGTTAACGTTAAGTTAAAGTTAAAGTTAACGTTAAAGTTAAAGTTAAAGTTAAAGTTAAAGTTAAGTTAAAGTAAAGTTAAAGTTAACGTTAAAGTTAAAGTTAAAGTTACAGTTAAAGTTACAAGTTAAAGTTACAGTTAAACGTTAAGTTAAAGTTCACAGTTAAAGTTACAACGTTAAAGTTACAGTTAAACGTTAAAGTTAAAGTTAACGTTAACGTTAAAGTTAAGTTAAAGTTAAAGTTAACAGTTAACAGTAACAGTTAAAGTTAAAGTTAAAGTTAAAGTTAAGTTAAAGTTACAAGTTAAAGTTAACAGTTCAAGTTAAAGTTAAAGTTAAAGTTAAAGTTAAAGTTAAAGTTAAAGTTAAAGTTTAAAGTTACAGTTAAAGTTACAAGTTAAAGTTCAACGTTAA
>NW_027551647.1:15000-82583 GCF_051989575.1 Stigmatopora nigra | reverse complement strand
TGGGTTATGGTTTGGGTTATGGTTATGATTGGGGTTATGGTTTGGGTTAGGGTTATTGTTAAGGGGTTGGGGTTATGGTTTGGTTGAGGGTTATTGTTAGGGGTTAGGGGTTATGTTTTGGGTTATGGTTATGGTTTGGGTTATGGTTATGGTTGGGGTTATGGTTTAGGTTAGGGTTATTGTTAGGGGTTGGGGTTATGGTTATGGTTGGGGTTATGGTTTAGGTTAGGGTTATTGTTAGGGGTTGGGGTTATGGTTTGGGTTAGGGTTATTGTTAGGGGTTAGGGGTTAGGGGTTATGGTTTGGGTTATGGTTATGGTTGGGGTTATGGGTATGGTTTGGGTTAGGTTTTGGGTTAGGGTTATTGTTAGGGGTTGGGGTTATGGTTTGGGTTAGGGTTATTTTTAGGGGTTAGGGGTTATGGTTTGGGTTATGGTTATTGTTAGGGGTTGGGGTTATGGTTTGGGTTAGGGTTATTGTTAGGGGTTATGGTTTGGGTTAGGGATATTGTTAGGGGTTAGGGGTTATGGTTTGGGTTAGGGTTATTGTTAGGGGTTGGGGTTAGGGTTTGGGTTATGGTTGGGGTTATGGTTGGGGTTATGGTTGGTGTTATGGTTGGGGTTAGGGTTTGGGTTATGGTTTGGGTTATGGTTTGGGTTATGGTTTGGGTTATGGTTTGGGTTATGGTTTGGGTTATGGTTTGGGTTAGGGTTATTGTTAGAGGTTGGGGTTATGGTTTGGGTTAGGGTTATTGTTAGGGGTTGGGGTTAGGGTTAGGGTTAGGATTAGGGTTAGGGTTTTGGTTAGGGTTATTGTTAGGGGTTGGGGTTAGGGTTAGGGTTAGGATTAGGGTTAGGGTTTGGGTTATGGTTTGGGTTATGGTTTGGGTTATGGTTTGGGTTATGGTTTGGGTTATGGTTTGGGTTATGGTTTGGGTTAGGGTTATTGTTAGGGGTTGGGGGTTATGGTTTGGGTTATGGTTATGGTTGGGGTTATGGCTATGGATGGGATTATGGTTTGGGTTAGGGTTCTTGTTGGGGGTTAGGGGTTATGGTTTGGGTTATGGTTCTTGTTGGGGGTTAGGGGTTATGGTTTGGGTTATGGTTATGGTTTAGGTTAGGGTTATTGTTAGGGGTTGGGGTTATGGTTTGGGCTAGGGTTATTGTAAGGGATTAGGGGTTATGGTTTGGGTTATGGTTATGATTGGGGTTATGGTTTGGGTTAGGGTTATTGTTAAGGGGTTGGGGTTAGGGTTTGGGTTATGGTTGGGGTTATGGTTGGGGTTATGGTTGGTGTTATGGTTGGGGTTATCGGTTAGGGTTATGGTTATGGTTGGGGATATGGTTGGAGTTATGGCTATGGTTGGGAATCTGGTTTTGGTTGGGGTTATGGTTATGGTTGGGAATCTGGTTATGGTTGGGGTTATGGTTTGGGTTAGGGTTATGGTTTGGGTTTGGGTTATTGTTTGGGTTATGGTTTGGGTTAGTGTTATGGTTTGGGTTAGGGTTTGGGTTAGGGTTTGGGTTATGGTTTGGGTTATGGTTTGGGTTATGGTTTGGGTTATGGTTTGGGTTATGGTTTGGGTTATGGTTTGGGTTATGGTTTGGGTTATGGTTTGGGTTATGGTTTGGGTTAGGGTTTGGGTTATGGTTTGGGTTATGGTTTGGGTTATGGTTTGGGTTATGGTTTGGGTTATGGTTTGGATTATGGTTTGGGTTATGGTTTGGGTTAGGGTTATTGTTAGGGGTTGGGGTTATGGCTATGGATGGGATTATGGTTTGGTTTAGGGTTCTTGTTAGGGGTTAGGGGTTATGGTTTGGGTTATGGTTATGGTTTAGGTTAGGGTTATTGTTAGGGGTTGGGACTATGGTTTGGGCTAGGGTTATTGTAAGGGATTAGGGGTTATGGTTTGGGTTATGGTTATGATTGGGGTTATGGTTTGGGTTAGGGTTATTGTTAAGGGGTTGGGGTTATGGTTTGGTTGAGGGTTATTGTTAGGGGTTAGGGGTTATGTTTTGGGTTATGGTTATGGTTTGGGTTATGGTTATGGTTGGGGTTATGGTTTAGGTTAGGGTTATTGTTAGGGGTTGGGGTTATGGTTATGGTTGGGGTTATGGTTTAGGTTAGGGTTATTGTTAGGGGTTGGGGTTATGGTTTGGGTTAGGGTTATTGTTAGGGGTTAGGGGTTAGGGGTAATGGTTATGGTTGGGGTTATGGGTATGGTTTGGGTTAGGTTTTGGGTTAGGGTTATTGATAGGGGTTGGGGTTATGGTTTGGGTTAGGGTTATTTTTAGGGGTTAGGGGTTATGGTTAGGGTTATGGTTATTGTTAGGGGTTATGGTTTGGGTTAGGGATATTGTTAGGGGTTAGGGGTTATGGTTTGGGTTAGGGATATTGTTAGGGGTTAGGGGTTATGGTTTGGGTTAGGGTTATTGTTAGGGGTTGGGGTTAGGGATATTGTTAGGGGTTAGGGGTTATGGTTTGGGTTAGGGTTATTGTTAGGGGTTGGGGTTAGGGTTTGGGTTATGGTTGGGGTTATGGTTGGGGTTATGGTTGGTGTTATGGTTGGGGATTATCGGTTAGGGTTATGGTTATGGTTGGGGATATGGTTGGAGTTATGGCTATGGTTGGGAATCTGGTTTTGGTTCGGGTTATGGTTATGATTGGGAATCTGGTTATGGTTGGGGTTATGGTTTGGGTTAGGGTTATTGTTTGGGTTATGGGTTGGGTTAGTGTTATGGTTTGGGTTAGGGTTTGGGTTATGGTTTGGGTTATGGTTTGGGTTATGGTTTGGGTTATGGTTTGGGTTATGGTTTGGGTTATGGTTTGGGTTATGGTTTGGGTTATGGTTTGGGTTATGGTTTGGGTTATGGTTTGGGTTATGGTTTGGGTTATGGTTTGGGTTATGGTTTGGGTTATGGTTTGGGTTATGGTTTGGGTTATGGTTTGGGTTATGGTTTGGGTTATGGTTTGGGTTATGGTTTGGGTTATGGTTTGGGTTATGGTTTGGGTTATGGTTTGGGTTATGGTTTTGGTTATGGTTTGGGTTAGGGTTATTGTTAGGGGTTGGGTTTAGGGTTAGGGTTAGGGTTAGGGTTTGGGTTAGGGTTATTGTTAGGGGTTGGGGTTAGGGTTAGGGTTAGGGTTAGGGTTAGGATTAGGGTTAGGGTTAGGGTTAGGGTTTGGGTTATGGTTTGGGTTATGGTTTTGGTTATGGTTTGGGTTATGGTTTGGGTTATTGTTAGGGGTTGGGGGTTATGGTTTGGGTTATGGTTATGGTTGGGGTTATGGCTATGGATGGGATTATGGTTTGGGTTAGGGTTATTGTTAGGGGTTAGGGGTTATGGTTTGGGTTATGGTTATGGTTGGGGTTATGGTTGGGGTTATGGTTGGGGTTATGGGTATGGTTTGGGTTAGGTTTTGGGTTAGGGTTATTGTTAGGGGTTGGGTTTAGGGTTTGGGATAGGGTTATTTTTAGGGGTTAGGGGTTATGGTTTGGGTTATGGATATTGTTAGGGGTTGGGAATATGGTTTGGGTTAGGGTTATTGTTAGGGGTTATGGTTTGGGTGAGGGATATTGTTAGGGGTTAGGGGTTATGGTTTGCGTGAGGGATATTGTTAGGGGTTAGGGGTTATGGTTTGGGTTAGGGTTAGGGTTATTGTTAGGGGTTGGGGTTAGGGTTTGGGTTATGGTTGGGGTTATGGTTGGGGTTATGGTTGGTGTTATGGTTTGGGTTAGGGTTTGGGTTATGGTTTGGGTTATGGTTTGGGTTATGGTTTGGGTTATGGTTTGGGTTATGGTTTGGGTTATGGTTTGGGTTATGGTTTGGGTTATGGTTTGGGTTATGGTTTGGGTTATGGTTTGGGTTATGGTTTGGGTTATGGGTATGGTTTGGGTTAGGTTTTGGGTTAGGGTTATTGTTAGGGGTTGGGGTTATGGTTTGGGATAGGGTTATTTTTAGGGGTTAGGGGTTATGGTTTGGGTTATGGATATTGTTAGGGGTTGGGAATATGGTTTGGGTTAGGGTTATTGTTAGGGGTTATGGTTTGGGTGAGGGATATTGTTAGGGGTTAGGGGTTATGGTTTGCGTGAGGGATATTGTTAGGGGTTAGGGGTTATGGTTTGGGTTAGGGTTAGGGTTATTGTTAGGGGTTGGGGTTAGGGTTTGGGTTATGATTGGGGTTATGGTTGGGGTTATGGTTGGTGTTATGGTTTGGGTTAGGGTTTGGGTTATGGTTTGGGTTATGGTTTGGGTTATGGTTTGGGTTATGGTTTGGGTTATGGTTTGGGTTAGGGTTATTGTTAGAGGTTGGGGTTATGGTTTGGGTTAGGGTTATTGTTAGGGGTTAGGGGTTATGGTTTGGGTTATGGTTATTGTTAGGGGTTGGGATTATGGTTTGGGTTAGGGTTATTGTTAGGGGTTATGGTTTGGGTTAGGGATATTGTTAGGGTTTAGGGGTTATGGTTTGGGTTAGGGTTAAGGTTATTGTTAGGGGTTGGGGTTAGTGTTTGGGTTATGGTTGGTGTTATGGTTGCGGTTATCTGTTAGGGTTATGGTTATGGTTGGGGATATGGTTGGAGTTATGGCTATGGTTGGGGATATGGTTGGAGTTATGGCTATGGTTGGGAATAGGGTTTTGGTTGGGGTTATGGTTATGGTTGGGAATCTGGTTATGGTTTGGGTTAGGGTTATGGTTTGGGTTAGGGTTATGGTTTGGGTTAGGGTTATTGTTTGGGTTATGGTTTGGGTTCGGGTTATGGTTTGGGTTAGGGTTATGGTTTGGGTTAGGGTTTGGGTTATGGTATGGGTTATGGTTTGGGTTTATGGTATGGGTTATGGTTTGGGTTATGGTTTGGGTTATGATTTGGGTTATGGTTTGGGTTATGGTTTGGGATATGGTTTGGGTTATGGTTTGGGTTATGGTTTGGGTTATGGTTTGGGTTATGGTTTGGGTTATGGTTTGGGTTATGGTTTGGGTTATGGTTTGGGTTATGGTTTGGGTTATGGTTTGGGTTAGGGTTATTATTAGGGGTTGGGGGTTATGGTTTGGGTTATGGTTATGGTTGGGGTTATGGCTATGGATGGGATTATGGTTTGGGTTAGGGTTCTTGTTGGGGGTTAGGGGTTATGGTTTGGGTTATGGTTATGGTTTAGGTTAGGGTTATTGTTAGGGGTTGGGGTTATGGTTTGGGCTAGGGTTATTGTAAGGGATTATGGGTTATGGTTTGGGTTATGGTTATGATTGGGGTTATGGTTTGGGTTAGGGTTATTGTTAAGGGGTTGGGGTTATGGTTTGGTTGAGGGTTATTGTTAGGGGTTAGGGGTTATGTTTTGGGTTATGGTTATGGTTTGGGTTATGGTTATGGTTGGGGTTATGGTTTAGGTTAGGGTTATTGTTAGGGGTTGGGGTTATGGTTATGGTTGGGGTTATGGTTTAGGTTAGGGTTATTGTTAGGGGTTGGGGTTATGGTTTGGGTTAGGGTTATTGTTAGGGGTTAGGGGTTAGGGGTTATGGTTTGGGTTATGGTTATGGTTGGGGTTATGGGTATGGTTTGGGTTAGGTTTTGGGTTAGGGTTATTGTTAGGGGTTGGGGTTATGGTTTGGGTTAGGGTTATTTTTAGGGGTTAGGGGTTATGGTTTGGGTTATGGTTATTGTTAGGGGTTGGGGTTATGGTTTGGGTTAGGGTTATTGTTAGGGGTTATGGTTTGGGTTAGGGATATTGTTAGGGGTTAGGGGTTATGGTTTGGGTTAGGGTTATTGTTAGGGGTTGGGGTTAGGGTTTGGGTTATGGTTGGGGTTATGGTTGGGGTTTGGGTTAGGGTTATTGTTTGGGTTATGGTTTGGGTTCGGGTTATGGTTTGGGTTAGGGTTATGGTTTGGGTTAGGGTTTGGGTTATGGTATGGGTTATGGTTTGGGTTTATGGTATGGGTTATGGTTTGGGTTATGGTTTGGGTTATGATTTGGGTTATGGTTTGGGTTATGGTTTGGGATATGGTTTGGGTTATGGTTTGGGTTATGGTTTGGGTTATGGTTTGGGTTATGGTTTGGGTTATGGTTTGGGTTATGGTTTGGGTTATGGTTTGGGTTATGGTTTGGGTTATGGTTTGGGTTAGGGTTATTATTAGGGGTTGGGGGTTATGGTTTGGGTTATGGTTATGGTTGGGGTTATGGCTATGGATGGGATTATGGTTTGGGTTAGGGTTCTTGTTGGGGGTTAGGGGTTATGGTTTGGGTTATGGTTATGGTTTAGGTTAGGGTTATTGTTAGGGGTTGGGGTTATGGTTTGGGCTAGGGTTATTGTAAGGGATTATGGGTTATGGTTTGGGTTATGGTTATGATTGGGGTTATGGTTTGGGTTAGGGTTATTGTTAAGGGGTTGGGGTTATGGTTTGGTTGAGGGTTATTGTTAGGGGTTAGGGGTTATGTTTTGGGTTATGGTTATGGTTTGGGTTATGGTTATGGTTGGGGTTATGGTTTAGGTTAGGGTTATTGTTAGGGGTTGGGGTTATGGTTATGGTTGGGGTTATGGTTTAGGTTAGGGTTATTGTTAGGGGTTGGGGTTATGGTTTGGGTTAGGGTTATTGTTAGGGGTTAGGGGTTAGGGGTTATGGTTTGGGTTATGGTTATGGTTGGGGTTATGGGTATGGTTTGGGTTAGGTTTTGGGTTAGGGTTATTGTTAGGGGTTGGGGTTATGGTTTGGGTTAGGGTTATTTTTAGGGGTTAGGGGTTATGGTTTGGGTTATGGTTATTGTTAGGGGTTGGGGTTATGGTTTGGGTTAGGGTTATTGTTAGGGGTTATGGTTTGGGTTAGGGATATTGTTAGGGGTTAGGGGTTATGGTTTGGGTTAGGGTTATTGTTAGGGGTTGGGGTTAGGGTTTGGGTTATGGTTGGGGTTATGGTTGGGGTTATGGTTGGTGTTATGGTTGGGGTTATCGGTTAGGGTTATGGTTATGGTTGGGGATATAGTTGGAGTTATGGCTATGGTTGGGAATCTGGTTTTGGTTGGGGTTATGGTTATGGTTGGGAATCTGGTTATGGTTGGGGTTATGGTTTGGGTTAGGGTTATGGTTTGGGTTAGGGTTATGGTTTGGGTTTGGGTTATTGTTTGGGTTATGGTTTGGGTTAGTGTTATGGTTTGGGTTAGGGTTTGGGTTAGGGTTTGGGTTATGGTTTGGGTTATGGTTTGGGTTATGGTTTGGGTTATGGTTTGGGTTATGGTTTGGGTTATGGTTTGGGTTATGGTTTGGGTTATGGTTTGGGTTATGGTTTGGGTTATGGTTTGGGTTATGGTTTGGGTTATGGTTTGGGTTATGGTTTGGGTTATGGTTTGGGTTATGGTTTGGGTTATGGTTTGAGTTATGGTTTGGGTTATGGTTTGGGTTATGGTTTGGGTTATGGTTTGGATTATGGTTTGGGTTATGGTTTGGGTTAGGGTTATTGTTAGGGGTTGGGGTTATGGCTATGGATGGGATTATGGTTTGGTTTAGGGTTCTTGTTAGGGGTTAGGGGTTATGGTTTGGGTTATGGTTATGGTTTAGGTTAGGGTTATTGTTAGGGGTTGGGGCTATGGTTTGGGCTAGGGTTATTGTAAGGGATTAGGGGTTATGGTTTGGGTTATGGTTATGATTGGGGTTATGGTTTGGGTTAGGGTTATTGTTAAGGGGTTGGGGTTATGGTTTGGTTGAGGGTTATTGTTAGGGGTTAGGGGTTATGTTTTGGGTTATGGTTATGGTTTGGGTTATGGTTATGGTTGGGGTTATGGTTTAGGTTAGGGTTATTGTTAGGGGTTGGGGTTATGGTTATGGTTGGGGTTATGGTTTAGGTTAGGGTTATTGTTAGGGGTTGGGGTTATGGTTTGGGTTAGGGTTATTGTTAGGGGTTAGGGGTTAGGGGTAATGGTTATGGTTGGGGTTATGGGTATGGTTTGGGTTAGGTTTTGGGTTAGGGTTATTGATAGGGGTTGGGGTTATGGTTTGGGTTAGGGTTATTTTTAGGGGTTAGGGGTTATGGTTAGGGTTATGGTTATTGTTAGGGGTTATGGTTTGGGTTAGGGATATTGTTAGGGGTTAGGGGTTATGGTTTGGGTTAGGGATATTGTTAGGGGTTAGGGGTTATGGTTTGGGTTAGGGTTATTGTTAGGGGTTGGGGTTAGGGTTTGGGTTATGGTTGGGGTTATGGTTGGGGTTATGGTTGGTGTTATGGTTGGGGATTATCGGTTAGGGTTATGGTTATGGTTGGGGATATGGTTGGAGTTATGGCTATGGTTGGGAATCTGGTTTTGGTTCGGGTTATGGTTATGATTGGGAATCTGGTTATGGTTGGGGTTATGGTTTGGGTTAGGGTTATTGTTTGGGTTATGGTTTGGGTTAGTGTTATGGTTTGGGTTAGGGTTTGGGTTATGGTTTGGGTTATGGTTTGGGTTATGGTTTGGGTTATGGTTTGGGTTATGGTTTGGGTTATGGTTTGGGTTATGGTTTGGGTTATGGTTTGGGTTATGGTTTGGGTTATGGTTTGGGTTATGGTTTGGGTTATGGTTTGGGTTATGGTTTGGGTTATGGTTTGGGTTATGGTTTGGGTTATGGTTTGGGTTATGGTTTGGGTTATGGTTTGGGTTATGGTTTGGGTTATGGTTTGGGTTATGGTTTGGGTTATGGTTTGGGTTATGGTTTGGGTTATGGTTTTGGTTATGGTTTGGGTTAGGGTTATTGTTAGGGGTTGGGGTTAGGGTTAGGGTTAGGGTTAGGGTTTGGGTTAGGGTTATTGTTAGGGGTTGGGGTTAGGGTTAGGGTTAGGGTTAGGGTTAGGGTTAGGGTTAGGGTTAGGGTTAGGATTAGGGTTAGGGTTAGGGTTAGGGTTAGGGTTTGGGTTATGGTTTGGGTTATGGTTTTGGTTATGGTTTGGGTTATGGTTTGGGTTATTGTTAGGGGTTGGGGGTTATGGTTTGGGTTATGGTTATGGTTGGGGTTATGGCTATGGATGGGATTATGGTTTGGGTTAGGGTTATTGTTAGGGGTTAGGGGTTATGGTTTGGGTTATGGTTATGGTTGGGGTTATGGTTGGGGTTATGGTTGGGGTTATGGTTGGGGTTATGGGTATGGTTTGGGTTAGGTTTTGGGTTAGGGTTATTGTTAGGGGTTGGGTTTAGGGTTTGGGATAGGGTTATTTTTAGGGGTTAGGGGTTATGGTTTGGGTTATGGATATTGTTAGGGGTTGGGAATATGGTTTGGGTTAGGGTTATTGTTAGGGGTTATGGTTTGGGTGAGGGATATTGTTAGGGGTTAGGGGTTATGGTTTGCGTGAGGGATATTGTTAGGGGTTAGGGGTTATGGTTTGGGTTAGGGTTAGGGTTATTGTTAGGGGTTGGGGTTAGGGTTTGGGTTATGGTTGGGGTTATGGTTGGGGTTATGGTTGGTGTTATGGTTTGGGTTAGGGTTTGGGTTATGGTTTGGGTTATGGTTTGGGTTATGGTTTGGGTTATGGTTTGGGTTATGGTTTGGGTTATGGTTTGGGCTATGGTTTGGGTTATGGTTTGGGTTATGGTTTGGGTTATGGTTATGGTTTGGGTTAGGGTTATTGTTAGGGGTTGGGGTTATGGTTTGGGTTAGGGTTATTGTTAGGGGTTAGGCGTTATGGTTTGGGTTATGGTTATTGTTAGGGGTTAGGATTATGGTTTGGGTTAGGGTTATTGTTAGGGGTTATGGTTTGGGTTAGGGATATTGTTAGGGTTTAGGGGTTATGGTTTGGGTTAGGGTTAAGGTTATTGTTAGGGGTTGGGGTTAGTGTTTGGGTTATGGTTGGGGTTATGGTTGTTGTTATGGTTGGTGTTATGGTTGGTGTTATGGTTGGGGTTATCAGTTAGGGTTATGGTTATGGTTGGGGATATGGTTGGAGTTATGGCTATGGTTGGGGATATGGTTGGAGTTATGGCTATGGTTGGGAATAGGGTTTTGGTTGGGGTTATGGTTATCGTTGGGAATCTGGTTATGGTTTGGGTTAGGGTTATGGTTTGGGTTAGGGTTATGGTTTGGGTTAGGGTTATTGTTTGGGTTAGGGTTATTGTTTGGGTTATGGTTTGGGTTCGGGTTATGGTTTGGGTTAGGGTTATGGTTTGGGTTAGGGTTATGGTTTGGGTTAGGGTTTGGGTTATGGTATGGGTTATGGTTTGGGTTATGGTATGGGTTATGGTTTGGGTTATGGTTTGGGTTATGGTTTGGGTTATGGTTTGGGATATGGTTTGGGTTATGGTTTGGGTTATGGTTTGGGTTATGGTTTGGGTTATGGTTTGGGTTATGGTTTGGGTTATGGTTTGGGTTATGGTTTGGGTTATGGTTTGGGTTATGGTTTGGGTTAGGGTCATTGTTAGGGGTTGGGGGTTATGGTTTGGGTTATGGTTATGGTTGGGGTTATGGCTATGGATGGGATTATGGTTTGGGTTAGGGTTCTTGTTGGGGGTTAGGGGTTATGGTTTGGGTTATGGTTATGGTTTAGGTTAGGGTTATTGTTAGGGGTTGGGGTTATGGTTTGGGCTAGGGTTATTGTAAGGGATTATGGGTTATGGTTTGGGTTATGGTTATGATTGGGGTTATGGTTTGGGTTAGGGTTATTGTTAAGGGGTTGGGGTTATGGTTTGGTTGAGGGTTATTGTTAGGGGTTAGGGGTTATGTTTTGGGTTATGGTTATGGTTATGGTTTGGGTTATGGTTATGGTTGGGGTTATGGTTTAGGTTAGGGTTATTGTTAGGGGTTGGGGTTATGGTTATGGTTGGGGTTATGGTTTAGGTTAGGGTTATTGTTAGGGGTTGGGGTTATGGTTTGGGTTAGGGTTATTGTTAGGGGTTAGGGGTTAGGGGTTAGGGGTTATGGTTTGGGTTATGGTTATGGTTGGGGTTATGGGTATGGTTTGGGTTAGGTTTTGGGTTAGGGTTATTGTTAGGGGTTGGGGTTATGGTTTGGGTTAGGGTTATTTTTAGGGGTTAGGGGTTATGGTTTGGGTTATGGTTATTGTTAGGGGTTGAGGTTATGGTTTGGGTTAGGGTTATTGTTAGGGGTTATGGTTTGGGTTAGGGATATTGTTAGGGGTTAGGGGTTATGGTTTGGGTTAGGGTTATTGTTAGGGGTTGGGGTTAGGGTTTGGGTTATGGTTGGGGTTATGGTTGGGGTTATGGTTGGTGTTATGGTTGGGGTTATCGGTTAGGGTTATGGTTATGGTTGGGGATATGGTTGGAGTTATGGCTATGGTTGGGAATCTGGTTTTGGTTGGGGTTATGGTTATGGTTGGGAATCTGGTTATGGTTGGGGTTATGGTTTGGGTTAGGGTTATGGTTTGGGTTAGGGTTATGGTTTGGGTTTGGGTTATTGTTTGGGTTATGGTTTGGGTTAGTGTTATGGTTTGGGTTAGGGTTTGGGTTAGGGTTTGGGTTATGGTTTGGGTTATGGTTTGGGTTATGGTTTGGGTTATGGTTTGGGTTATGGTTTGGGTTATGGTTTGGGTTATGGTTTGGGTTATGGTTTGGGTTATGGTTTGGGTTATGGTTTGGGTTATGGTTTGGGTTATGGTTTGGGTTATGGTTTGGGTTATGGTTTGGGTTATGGTTTGGGTTATGGTTTGGGTTATGGTTTGGGTTATGGTTTGAGTTATGGTTTGGGTTATGGTTTGGGTTATGGTTTGGGTTATGGTTTGGATTATGGTTTGGGTTATGGTTTGGGTTAGGGTTATTGTTAGGGGTTGGGGTTATGGCTATGGATGGGATTATGGTTTGGTTTAGGGTTCTTGTTAGGGGTTAGGGGTTATGGTTTGGGTTATGGTTATGGTTTAGGTTAGGGTTATTGTTAGGGGTTGGGGCTATGGTTTGGGCTAGGGTTATTGTAAGGGATTAGGGGTTATGGTTTGGGTTATGGTTATGATTGGGGTTATGGTTTGGGTTAGGGTTATTGTTAAGGGGTTGGGGTTATGGTTTGGTTGAGGGTTATTGTTAGGGGTTAGGGGTTATGTTTTGGGTTATGGTTATGGTTTGGGTTATGGTTATGGTTGGGGTTATGGTTTAGGTTAGGGTTATTGTTAGGGGTTGGGGTTATGGTTATGGTTGGGGTTATGGTTTAGGTTAGGGTTATTGTTAGGGGTTGGGGTTATGGTTTGGGTTAGGGTTATTGTTAGGGGTTAGGGGTTAGGGGTAATGGTTATGGTTGGGGTTATGGGTATGGTTTGGGTTAGGTTTTGGGTTAGGGTTATTGATAGGGGTTGGGGTTATGGTTTGGGTTAGGGTTATTTTTAGGGGTTAGGGGTTATGGTTAGGGTTATGGTTATTGTTAGGGGTTATGGTTTGGGTTAGGGATATTGTTAGGGGTTAGGGGTTATGGTTTGGGTTAGGGATATTGTTAGGGGTTAGGGGTTATGGTTTGGGTTAGGGTTATTGTTAGGGGTTGGGGTTAGGGTTTGGGTTATGGTTGGGGTTATGGTTGGGGTTATGGTTGGTGTTATGGTTGGGGATTATCGGTTAGGGTTATGGTTATGGTTGGGGATATGGTTGGAGTTATGGCTATGGTTGGGAATCTGGTTTTGGTTCGGGTTATGGTTATGATTGGGAATCTGGTTATGGTTGGGGTTATGGTTTGGGTTAGGGTTATTGTTTGGGTTATGGTTTGGGTTAGTGTTATGGTTTGGGTTAGGGTTTGGGTTATGGTTTGGGTTATGGTTTGGGTTATGGTTTGGGTTATGGTTTGGGTTATGGTTTGGGTTATGGTTTGGGTTATGGTTTGGGTTATGGTTTGGGTTATGGTTTGGGTTATGGTTTGGGTTATGGTTTGGGTTATGGTTTGGGTTATGGTTTGGGTTATGGTTTGGGTTATGGTTTGGGTTATGGTTTGGGTTATGGTTTGGGTTATGGTTTGGGTTATGGTTTGGGTTATGGTTTGGGTTATGGTTTGGGTTATGGTTTGGGTTATGGTTTGGGTTATGGTTTTGGTTATGGTTTGGGTTAGGGTTATTGTTAGGGGTTGGGGTTAGGGTTAGGGTTAGGGTTAGGGTTTGGGTTAGGGTTATTGTTAGGGGTTGGGGTTAGGGTTAGGGTTAGGGTTAGGGTTAGGGTTAGGGTTAGGGTTAGGGTTAGGATTAGGGTTAGGGTTAGGGTTAGGGTTAGGGTTTGGGTTATGGTTTGGGTTATGGTTTTGGTTATGGTTTGGGTTATGGTTTGGGTTATTGTTAGGGGTTGGGGGTTATGGTTTGGGTTATGGTTATGGTTGGGGTTATGGCTATGGATGGGATTATGGTTTGGGTTAGGGTTATTGTTAGGGGTTAGGGGTTATGGTTTGGGTTATGGTTATGGTTGGGGTTATGGTTGGGGTTATGGTTGGGGTTATGGTTGGGGTTATGGGTATGGTTTGGGTTAGGTTTTGGGTTAGGGTTATTGTTAGGGGTTGGGTTTAGGGTTTGGGATAGGGTTATTTTTAGGGGTTAGGGGTTATGGTTTGGGTTATGGATATTGTTAGGGGTTGGGAATATGGTTTGGGTTAGGGTTATTGTTAGGGGTTATGGTTTGGGTGAGGGATATTGTTAGGGGTTAGGGGTTATGGTTTGCGTGAGGGATATTGTTAGGGGTTAGGGGTTATGGTTTGGGTTAGGGTTAGGGTTATTGTTAGGGGTTGGGGTTAGGGTTTGGGTTATGGTTGGGGTTATGGTTGGGGTTATGGTTGGTGTTATGGTTTGGGTTAGGGTTTGGGTTATGGTTTGGGTTATGGTTTGGGTTATGGTTTGGGTTATGGTTTGGGTTATGGTTTGGGTTATGGTTTGGGCTATGGTTTGGGTTATGGTTTGGGTTATGGTTTGGGTTATGGTTATGGTTTGGGTTAGGGTTATTGTTAGGGGTTGGGGTTATGGTTTGGGTTAGGGTTATTGTTAGGGGTTAGGCGTTATGGTTTGGGTTATGGTTATTGTTAGGGGTTAGGATTATGGTTTGGGTTAGGGTTATTGTTAGGGGTTATGGTTTGGGTTAGGGATATTGTTAGGGTTTAGGGGTTATGGTTTGGGTTAGGGTTAAGGTTATTGTTAGGGGTTGGGGTTAGTGTTTGGGTTATGGTTGGGGTTATGGTTGTTGTTATGGTTGGTGTTATGGTTGGTGTTATGGTTGGGGTTATCAGTTAGGGTTATGGTTATGGTTGGGGATATGGTTGGAGTTATGGCTATGGTTGGGGATATGGTTGGAGTTATGGCTATGGTTGGGAATAGGGTTTTGGTTGGGGTTATGGTTATCGTTGGGAATCTGGTTATGGTTTGGGTTAGGGTTATGGTTTGGGTTAGGGTTATGGTTTGGGTTAGGGTTATTGTTTGGGTTAGGGTTATTGTTTGGGTTATGGTTTGGGTTCGGGTTATGGTTTGGGTTAGGGTTATGGTTTGGGTTAGGGTTATGGTTTGGGTTAGGGTTTGGGTTATGGTATGGGTTATGGTTTGGGTTATGGTATGGGTTATGGTTTGGGTTATGGTTTGGGTTATGGTTTGGGTTATGGTTTGGGATATGGTTTGGGTTATGGTTTGGGTTATGGTTTGGGTTATGGTTTGGGTTATGGTTTGGGTTATGGTTTGGGTTATGGTTTGGGTTATGGTTTGGGTTATGGTTTGGGTTATGGTTTGGGTTAGGGTCATTGTTAGGGGTTGGGGGTTATGGTTTGGGTTATGGTTATGGTTGGGGTTATGGCTATGGATGGGATTATGGTTTGGGTTAGGGTTATTGTAAGGGATTAGGGGTTATGGTTTGGGTTATGGTTATGATTGGGGTTATGGTTTGGGTTAGGGTTATTGTTAAGGGGTTGGGGTTAGGGTTTGGGTTATGGTTGGGGTTATGGTTGGGGTTATGGTTGGTGTTATGGTTGGGGTTATCGGTTAGGGTTATGGTTATGGTTGGGGATATGGTTGGAGTTATGGCTATGGTTGGGAATCTGGTTTTGGTTGGGGTTATGGTTATGGTTGGGAATCTGGTTATGGTTGGGGTTATGGTTTGGGTTAGGGTTATGGTTTGGGTTTGGGTTATTGTTTGGGTTATGGTTTGGGTTAGTGTTATGGTTTGGGTTAGGGTTTGGGTTAGGGTTTGGGTTATGGTTTGGGTTATGGTTTGGGTTATGGTTTGGGTTATGGTTTGGGTTATGGTTTGGGTTATGGTTTGGGTTATGGTTTGGGTTATGGTTTGGGTTATGGTTTGGGTTAGGGTTTGGGTTATGGTTTGGGTTATGGTTTGGGTTATGGTTTGGGTTATGGTTTGGGTTATGGTTTGGGTTATGGTTTGGGTTATGGTTTGGGTTATGGTTTGGGTTATGGTTTGGGTTATGGTTTGGGTTATGGTTTGGGTTATGGTTTGGGTTATGGTTTGGGTTATGGTTTGGGTTATGGTTTGGGTTATGGTTTGGGTTATGGTTTGGGTTATGGTTTGGGTTATGGTTTGGGTTATGGTTTGGGTTATGGTTTGGGTTATGGTTTGGGTTATGGTTTGGGTTAGGGTTATTGTTAGGGGTTGGGGTTATGGCTATGGATGGGATTATGGTTTGGTTTAGGGTTCTTGTTAGGGGTTAGGGGTTATGGTTTGGGTTATGGTTATGGTTTAGGTTAGGGTTATTGTTAGGGGTTGGGGCTATGGTTTGGGCTAGGGTTATTGTAAGGGATTAGGGGTTATGGTTTGGGTTATGGTTATGATTGGGGTTATGGTTTGGGTTAGGGTTATTGTTAAGGGGTTGGGGTTATGGTTTGGTTGAGGGTTATTGTTAGGGGTTAGGGGTTATGTTTTGGGTTATGGTTATGGTTTGGGTTATGGTTATGGTTGGGGTTATGGTTTAGGTTAGGGTTATTGTTAGGGGTTGGGGTTATGGTTATGGTTGGGGTTATGGTTTAGGTTAGGGTTATTGTTAGGGGTTGGGGTTATGGTTTGGGTTAGGGTTATTGTTAGGGGTTAGGGGTTATGGTTATGGTTGGGGTTATGGGTATGGTTTGGGTTAGGTTTTGGGTTAGGGTTATTGTTAGGGGTTGGGGTTATGGTTTGGGTTAGGGTTATTTTTAGGGGTTATGGGTTATGGTTTGGGTTATGGTTTGGGTTATGGTTTGGGTTATGGTTTGGGTTATGGTTTGGGTTATGGTTTGGGTTATGGTTTGGGTTATGGTTTGGGTTATGGTTTGGGTTATGGTTTGGGTTATGGTTTGGGTTATGGTTTGGGTTATGGTTTGGGTTATGGTTTGGGTTATGGTTTGGGTTATGGTTTGGGTTATGGTTTGGGTTATGGTTTGGGTTATGGTTTGGGTTATGGTTTGGGTTATGGTTTGGGTTATGGTTTGGGTTATGGTTTGGGTTATGGTTTGGGTTATGGTTTGGGTTATGGTTATGGTTATAGGGGTTGGGGTTAGGGTTAGGGTTAGGGTTAGGGTTTGGGTTTGGGTTAGGGTTATTGTTAGGGGTTGGGGTTAGGGTTAGGGTTAGGGTTAGGATTAGGGTTAGGGTTAGGGTTAGGGTTAGGGTTAGGGTTTGGGTTATGGTTTGGGTTATGGTTTGGGTTATGGTTTGGGTTATGGTTTGGGTTATGGTTTGGGTTATGGTTTGGGTTATGGTTTGGGTTATGGTTATGGTTGGGGTTATGGCTATGGATGGGATTATGGTTTGGGTTAGGGTTATTGTTAGGGGTTAGGGGTTATGGTTTGGGTTAGGGTTATTGTTAGGGGTTAGGGGTTATGGTTTGGGTTATGGTTATGGTTGGGGTTATGGTTGGGGTTATGGGTATGGTTTGGGTTAGGTTTTGGGTTAGGGTTATTGTTAGGGGTTGGGGTTATGGTTTGGGATAGGGTTATTTTTAGGGGTTAGGGGTTATGGTTTGGGTTATGGATATTGTTAGGGGTTGGGAATATGGTTTGGGTTAGGGTTATTGTTAGGGGTTATGGTTTGGGTGAGGGATATTGTTAGGGGTTAGGGGTTATGGTTTGCGTGAGGGATATTGTTAGGGGTTAGGGGTTATGGTTTGGGTTAGGGTTAGGGTTATTGTTAGGGGTTGGGGTTAGGGTTTGGGTTATGGTTGGGGTTATGGTTGGGGTTATGGTTGGTGTTATGGTTTGGGTTAGGGTTTGGGTTATGGTTTGGGTTATGGTTTGGGTTATGGTTTGGGTTATGGTTTGGGTTATGGTTTGGGTTATGGTTTGGGTTAGGGTTATTGTTAGAGGTTGGGGTTATGGTTTGGGTTAGGGTTATTGTTAGGGGTTAGGGGTTATGGTTTGGGTTATGGTTATTGTTAGGGGTTGGGATTATGGTTTGGGTTAGGGTTATTGTTAGGGGTTATGGTTTGGGTTAGGGATATTGTTAGGGTTTAGGGGTTATGGTTTGGGTTAGGGTTAAGGTTATTGTTAGGGGTTGGGGTTAGTGTTTGGGTTATGGTTGGTGTTATGGTTGGGGTTATCAGTTAGGGTTATGGTTATGGTTGGGGATATGGTTGGAGTTATGGCTATGGTTGGGGATATGGTTGGAGTTATGGCTATGGTTGGGAATAGGGTTTTGGTTGGGGTTATGGTTATGGTTGGGAATCTGGTTATGGTTTGGGTTAGGGTTATGGTTTGGGTTAGGGTTATGGTTTGGGTTAGGGTTATTGTTTGGGTTATGGTTTGGGTTCGGGTTAAGGTTTGGGTTAGGGTTATGGTTTGGGTTAGGGTTTGGGTTATGGTATGGGTTATGGTTTGGGTTTATGGTATGGGTTATGGTTTGGGTTATGGTTTGGGTTATGATTTGGGTTATGGTTTGGGTTATGGTTTGGGATATGGTTTGGGTTATGGTTTGGGTTATGGTTTGGGTTATGGTTTGGGTTATGGTTTGGGTTATGGTTTGGGTTATGGTTTGGGTTATGGTTTGGGTTAGGGTTATTATTAGGGGTTGGGGGTTATGGTTTGGGTTATGGTTATGGTTGGGGTTATGGCTATGGATGGGATTATGGTTTGGGTTAGGGTTCTTGTTGGGGGTTAGGGGTTATGGTTTGGGTTATGGTTATGGTTTAGGTTAGGGTTATTGTTAGGGGTTGGGGTTATGGTTTGGGCTAGGGTTATTGTAAGGGATTATGGGTTATGGTTTGGGTTATGGTTATGATTGGGGTTATGGTTTGGGTTAGGGTTATTGTTAAGGGGTTGGGGTTATGGTTTGGTTGAGGGTTATTGTTAGGGGTTAGGGGTTATGTTTTGGGTTATGGTTATGGTTTGGGTTATGGTTATGGTTGGGGTTATGGTTTAGGTTAGGGTTATTGTTAGGGGTTGGGGTTATGGTTATGGTTGGGGTTATGGTTTAGGTTAGGGTTATTGTTAGGGGTTGGGGTTATGGTTTGGGTTAGGGTTATTGTTAGGGGTTAGGGGTTAGGGGTTATGGTTTGGGTTATGGTTATGGTTGGGGTTATGGGTATGGTTTGGGTTAGGTTTTGGGTTAGGGTTATTGTTAGGGGTTGGGGTTATGGTTTGGGTTAGGGTTATTTTTAGGGGTTAGGGGTTATGGTTTGGGTTATGGTTATTGTTAGGGGTTGGGGTTATGGTTTGGGTTAGGGTTATTGTTAGGGGTTATGGTTTGGGTTAGGGATATTGTTAGGGGTTAGGGGTTATGGTTTGGGTTAGGGTTATTGTTAGGGGTTGGGGTTAGGGTTTGGGTTATGGTTGGGGTTATGGTTGGGGTTATGGTTGGTGTTATCGGTTAGGGTTATGGTTATGGTTGGGGATATGGTTGGAGTTATGGCTATGGTTGGGAATCTGGTTTTGGTTGGGGTTATGGTTATGGTTGGGAATCTGGTTATGGTTGGGGTTATGGTTTGGGTTAGGGTTATGGTTTGGGTTTGGGTTATTGTTTGGGTTATGGTTTGGGTTAGTGTTATGGTTTGGGTTAGGGTTTGGGTTAGGGTTTGGGTTATGGTTTGGGTTATGGTTTGGGTTATGGTTTGGGTTATGGTTTGGGTTATGGTTTGGGTTATGGTTTGGGTTATGGTTTGGGTTATGGTTTGGGTTATGGTTTGGGTTATGGTTTGGGTTATGGTTTGGGTTATGGTTTGGGTTATGGTTTGGGTTATGGTTTGGGTTATGGTTTGGGTTATGGTTTGGGTTATGGTTTGGGTTATGGTTTGGGTTATGGTTTGGGTTATGGTTTGGATTATGGTTTGGGTTATGGTTTGGGTTAGGGTTATTGTTAGGGGTTGGGGTTATGGCTATGGATGGGATTATGGTTTGGTTTAGGGTTCTTGTTAGGGGTTAGGGGTTATGGTTTGGGTTATGGTTATGGTTTAGGTTAGGGTTATTGTTAGGGGTTGGGACTATGGTTTGGGCTAGGGTTATTGTAAGGGATTAGGGGTTATGGTTTGGGTTATGGTTATGATTGGGGTTATGGTTTGGGTTAGGGTTATTGTTAAGGGGTTGGGGTTATGGTTTGGTTGAGGGTTATTGTTAGGGGTTAGGGGTTATGTTTTGGGTTATGGTTATGGTTTGGGTTATGGTTATGGTTGGGGTTATGGTTTAGGTTAGGGTTATTGTTAGGGGTTGGGGTTATGGTTATGGTTGGGGTTATGGTTTAGGTTAGGGTTATTGTTAGGGGTTGGGGTTATGGTTTGGGTTAGGGTTATTGTTAGGGGTTAGGGGTTAGGGGTAATGGTTATGGTTGGGGTTATGGGTATGGTTTGGGTTAGGTTTTGGGTTAGGGTTATTGATAGGGGTTGGGGTTATGGTTTGGGTTAGGGTTATTTTTAGGGGTTAGGGGTTATGGTTAGGGTTATGGTTATTGTTAGGGGTTATGGTTTGGGTTAGGGATATTGTTAGGGGTTAGGGGTTATGGTTTGGGTTAGGGATATTGTTAGGGGTTAGGGGTTATGGTTTGGGTTAGGGTTATTGTTAGGGGTTGGGGTTAGGGATATTGTTAGGGGTTAGGGGTTATGGTTTGGGTTAGGGTTATTGTTAGGGGTTGGGGTTAGGGTTTGGGTTATGGTTGGGGTTATGGTTGGGGTTATGGTTGGTGTTATGGTTGGGGATTATCGGTTAGGGTTATGGTTATGGTTGGGGATATGGTTGGAGTTATGGCTATGGTTGGGAATCTGGTTTTGGTTCGGGTTATGGTTATGATTGGGAATCTGGTTATGGTTGGGGTTATGGTTTGGGTTAGGGTTATTGTTTGGGTTATGGTTTGGGTTAGTGTTATGGTTTGGGTTAGGGTTTGGGTTATGGTTTGGGTTATGGTTTGGGTTATGGTTTGGGTTATGGTTTGGGTTATGGTTTGGGTTATGGTTTGGGTTATGGTTTGGGTTATGGTTTGGGTTATGGTTTGGGTTATGGTTTGGGTTATGGTTTGGGTTATGGTTTGGGTTATGGTTTGGGTTATGGTTTGGGTTATGGTTTGGGTTATGGTTTGGGTTATGGTTTGGGTTATGGTTTGGGTTATGGTTTGGGTTATGGTTTGGGTTATGGTTTTGGTTATGGTTTGGGTTAGGGTTATTGTTAGGGGTTGGGTTTAGGGTTAGGGTTAGGGTTAGGGTTTGGGTTAGGGTTATTGTTAGGGGTTGGGGTTAGGGTTAGGGTTAGGGTTAGGGTTAGGGTTAGGGTTAGGATTAGGGTTAGGGTTAGGGTTAGGGTTTGGGTTATGGTTTGGGTTATGGTTTTGGTTATGGTTTGGGTTATGGTTTGGGTTATTGTTAGGGGTTGGGGTTTATGGTTTGGGTTATGGTTATGGTTGGGGTTATGGCTATGGATGGGATTATGGTTTGGGTTAGGGTTATTGTTAGGGGTTAGGGGTTATGGTTTGGGTTATGGTTATGGTTGGGGTTATGGTTGGGGTTATGGTTGGGGTTATGGGTATGGTTTGGGTTAGGTTTTGGGTTAGGGTTATTGTTAGGGGTTGGGTTTAGGGTTTGGGATAGGGTTATTTTTAGGGGTTAGGGGTTATGGTTTGGGTTATGGATATTGTTAGGGGTTGGGAATATGGTTTGGGTTAGGGTTATTGTTAGGGGTTATGGTTTGGGTGAGGGATATTGTTAGGGGTTAGGGGTTATGGTTTGCGTGAGGGATATTGTTAGGGGTTAGGGGTTATGGTTTGGGTTAGGGTTAGGGTTATTGTTAGGGGTTGGGGTTAGGGTTTGGGTTATGGTTGGGGTTATGGTTGGGGTTATGGTTGGTGTTATGGTTTGGGTTAGGGTTTGGGTTATGGTTTGGGTTATGGTTTGGGTTATGGTTTGGGTTATGGTTTGGGTTATGGTTTGGGTTATGGTTTGGGTTATGGTTTGGGTTATGGTTTGGGTTATGGTTTGGGTTATGGTTTGGGTTATGGGTATGGTTTGGGTTAGGTTTTGGGTTAGGGTTATTGTTAGGGGTTGGGGTTATGGTTTGGGATAGGGTTATTTTTAGGGGTTAGGGGTTATGGTTTGGGTTATGGATATTGTTAGGGGTTGGGAATATGGTTTGGGTTAGGGTTATTGTTAGGGGTTATGGTTTGGGTGAGGGATATTGTTAGGGGTTAGGGGTTATGGTTTGCGTGAGGGATATTGTTAGGGGTTAGGGGTTATGGTTTGGGTTAGGGTTAGGGTTATTGTTAGGGGTTGGGGTTAGGGTTTGGGTTATGATTGGGGTTATGGTTGGGGTTATGGTTGGTGTTATGGTTTGGGTTAGGGTTTGGGTTATGGTTTGGGTTATGGTTTGGGTTATGGTTTGGGTTATGGTTTGGGTTATGGTTTGGGTTATGGTTTGGGTTAGGGTTATTGTTAGAGGTTGGGGTTATGGTTTGGGTTAGGGTTATTGTTAGGGTTAGGGGTTAGGGGTTATGGTTTGGGTTATGGTTATTGTTAGGGGTTGGGATTATGGTTTGGGTTAGGGTTATTGTTAGGGGTTATGGTTTGGGTTAGGGATATTGTTAGGGTTTAGGGGTTATGGTTTGGGTTAGGGTTAAGGTTATTGTTAGGGGTTGGGGTTAGTGTTTGGGTTATGGTTGGTGTTATGGTTGCGGTTATCTGTTAGGGTTATGGTTATGGTTGGGGATATGGTTGGAGTTATGGCTATGGTTGGGGATATGGTTCGAGTTATGGCTATGGTTGGGAATAGGGTTTTGGTTGGGGTTATGGTTATGGTTGGGAATCTGGTTATGGTTTGGGTTAGGGTTATGGTTTGGGTTAGGGTTATGGTTTGGGTTAGGGTTATTGTTTGGGTTATGGTTTGGGTTCGGGTTATGGTTTGGGTTAGGGTTATGGTTTGGGTTAGGGTTTGGGTTATGGTATGGGTTATGGTTTGGGTTTATGGTATGGGTTATGGTTTGGGTTATGGTTTGGGTTATGATTTGGGTTATGGTTTGGGTTATGGTTTGGGATATGGTTTGGGTTATGGTTTGGGTTATGGTTTGGGTTATGGTTTGGGTTATGGTTTGGGTTATGGTTTGGGTTATGGTTTGGGTTATGGTTTGGGTTATGGTTTGGGTTATGGTTTGGGTTAGGGTTATTATTAGGGGTTGGGGGTTATGGTTTGGGTTATGGTTATGGTTGGGGTTATGGCTATGGATGGGATTATGGTTTGGGTTAGGGTTCTTGTTGGGGGTTAGGGGTTATGGTTTGGGTTATGGTTATGGTTTAGGTTAGGGTTATTGTTAGGGGTTGGGGTTATGGTTTGGGCTAGGGTTATTGTAAGGGATTATGGGTTATGGTTTGGGTTATGGTTATGATTGGGGTTATGGTTTGGGTTAGGGTTATTGTTAAGGGGTTGGGGTTATGGTTTGGTTGAGGGTTATTGTTAGGGGTTAGGGGTTATGTTTTGGGTTATGGTTATGGTTTGGGTTATGGTTATGGTTGGGGTTATGGTTTAGGTTAGGGTTATTGTTAGGGGTTGGGGTTATGGTTATGGTTGGGGTTATGGTTTAGGTTAGGGTTATTGTTAGGGGTTGGGGTTATGGTTTGGGTTAGGGTTATTGTTAGGGGTTAGGGGTTAGGGGTTATGGTTTGGGTTATGGTTATGGTTGGGGTTATGGGTATGGTTTGGGTTAGGTTTTGGGTTAGGGTTATTGTTAGGGGTTGGGGTTATGGTTTGGGTTAGGGTTATTTTTAGGGGTTAGGGGTTATGGTTTGGGTTATGGTTATTGTTAGGGGTTGGGGTTATGGTTTGGGTTAGGGTTATTGTTAGGGGTTATGGTTTGGGTTAGGGATATTGTTAGGGGTTAGGGGTTATGGTTTGGGTTAGGGTTATTGTTAGGGGTTGGGGTTAGGGTTTGGGTTATGGTTGGGGTTATGGTTGGGCTTATGGTTGGTGTTATGGTTGGGGTTATCGGTTAGGGTTATGGTTATGGTTGGGGATATAGTTGGAGTTATGGCTATGGTTGGGAATCTGGTTTTGGTTGGGGTTATGGTTATGGTTGGGAATCTGGTTATGGTTGGGGTTATGGTTTGGGTTAGGGTTATGGTTTGGGTTTGGGTTATTGTTTGGGTTATGGTTTGGGTTAGTGTTATGGTTTGGGTTAGGGTTTGGGTTATGGTTTGGGTTATGGTTTGGGTTATGGTTTGGGTTATGGTTTGGGTTATGGTTTGGGTTATGGTTTGGGTTATGGTTTGGGTTATGGTTTGGGTTATGGTTTGGGTTATGGTTTGGGTTATGGTTTGGGTTATGGTTTGGGTTATGGTTTGGGTTATGGTTTGGGTTATGGTTTGGGTTATGGTTTGGGTTATGGTTTGGGTTATGGTTTGGGTTATGGTTTGGATTATGGTTTGGGTTATGGTTTGGGTTAGGGTTATTGTTAGGGGTTGGGGTTATGGCTATGGATGGGATTATGGTTTGGTTTAGGGTTCTTGTTAGGGGTTAGGGGTTATGGTTTGGGTTATGGTTATGGTTTAGGTTAGGGTTATTGTTAGGGGTTGGGGCTATGGTTTGGGCTAGGGTTATTGTAAGGGATTAGGGGTTATGGTTTGGGTTATGGTTATGATTGGGGTTATGGTTTGGGTTAGGGTTATTGTTAAGGGGTTGGGGTTATGGTTTGGTTGAGGGTTATTGTTAGGGGTTAGGGGTTATGTTTTGGGTTATGGTTATGGTTTGGGTTATGGTTATGGTTGGGGTTATGGTTTAGGTTAGGGTTATTGTTAGGGGTTGGGGTTATGGTTATGGTTGGGGTTATGGTTTAGGTTAGGGTTATTGTTAGGGGTTGGGGTTATGGTTTGGGTTAGGGTTATTGTTAGGGGTTAGGGGTTAGGGGTAATGGTTATGGTTGGGGTTATGGGTATGGTTTGGGTTAGGTTTTGGGTTAGGGTTATTGATAGGGGTTGGGGTTATGGTTTGGGTTAGGGTTATTTTAGGGGTTAGGGGTTATGGTTAGGGTTATGGTTATTGTTAGGGGTTATGGTTTGGGTTAGGGATATTGTTAGGGGTTAGGGGTTATGGTTTGGGTTAGGGATATTGTTAGGGGTTAGGGGTTATGGTTTGGGTTAGGGTTATTGTTAGGGGTTGGGGTTAGGGATATTGTTAGGGGTTAGGGGTTATGGTTTGGGTTAGGGTTATTGTTAGTGGTTGGGGTTAGGGTTTGGGTTATGGTTGGGGTTATGGTTGGGGTTATGGTTGGTGTTATGGTTGGGGATTATCGGTTAGGGTTATGGTTATGGTTGGGGATATGGTTGGAGTTATGGCTATGGTTGGGAATCTGGTTTTGGTTCGGGTTATGGTTATGATTGGGAATCTGGTTATGGTTGGGGTTATGGTTTGGGTTAGGGTTATTGTTTGGGTTATGGTTTGGGTTAGTGTTATGGTTTGGGTTAGGGTTTGGGTTATGGTTTGGGTTATGGTTTGGGTTATGGTTTGGGTTATGGTTTGGGTTATGGTTTGGGTTATGGTTTGGGTTATGGTTTGGGTTATGGTTTGGGTTATGGTTTGGGTTATGGTTTGGGTTATGGTTTGGGTTATGGTTTGGGTTATGGTTTGGGTTATGGTTTGGGTTATGGTTTGGGTTATGGTTTGGGTTATGGTTTGGGTTATGGTTTGGGTTATGGTTTGGGTTATGGTTTGGGTTATGGTTTGGGGTATGGTTTGGGTTATGGTTTTGGTTATGGTTTGGGTTAGGGTTATTGTTAGGGGTTGGGTTTAGGGTTAGGGTTAGGGTTAGGGTTTGGGTTAGGGTTATTGTTAGGGGTTGGGGTTAGGGTTAGGGTTAGGGTTAGGGTTAGGGTTAGGGTTAGGATTAGGGTTAGGGTTAGGGTTAGGGTTTGGGTTATGGTTTGGGTTATGGTTTTGGTTATGGTTTGGGTTATGGTTTGGGTTATTGTTAGGGGTTGGGGGTTATGGTTTGGGTTATGGTTATGGTTGGGGTTATGGCTATGGATGGGATTATGGTTTGGGTTAGGGTTATTGTTAGGGGTTAGGGGTTATGGTTTGGGTTATGGTTATGGTTGGGGTTATGGTTGGGGTTATGGTTGGGGTTATGGGTATGGTTTGGGTTAGGTTTTGGGTTAGGGTTATTGTTAGGGGTTGGGTTTAGGGTTTGGGATAGGGTTATTTTTAGGGGTTAGGGGTTATGGTTTGGGTTATGGATATTGTTAGGGGTTGGGAATATGGTTTGGGTTAGGGTTATTGTTAGGGGTTATGGTTTGGGTGAGGGATATTGTTAGGGGTTAGGGGTTATGGTTTGCGTGAGGGATATTGTTAGGGGTTAGGGGTTATGGTTTGGGTTAGGGTTAGGGTTATTGTTAGGGGTTGGGGTTAGGGTTTGGGGTTAGGGTTTGGGTTATGGTTGGGGTTATGGTTGGGGTTATGGTTGGTGTTATGGTTTGGGTTAGGGTTTGGGTTATGGTTTGGGTTATGGTTTGGGTTATGGTTTGGGTTATGGTTTGGGTTATGGTTTGGGTTATGGTTTGGGTTATGGTTTGGGTTATGGTTTGGGTTATGGTTTGGGTTATGGTTTGGGTTATGGTTTGGGTTATGGTTTGGGTTATGGTTTGGGTTATGGTTTGGGTTATGGGTATGGTTTGGGTTAGGTTTTGGGTTAGGGTTATTGTTAGGGGTTGGGGTTATGGTTTGGGATAGGGTTATTTTTAGGGGTTAGGGGTTATGGTTTGGGTTATGGATATTGTTAGGGGTTGGGAATATGGTTTGGGTTAGGGTTATTGTTAGGGGTTATGGTTTGGGTGAGGGATATTGTTAGGGGTTAGGGGTTATGGTTTGCGTGAGGGATATTGTTAGGGGTTAGGGGTTATGGTTTGGGTTAGGGTTAGGGTTATTGTTAGGGGTTGGGGTTAGGGTTTGGGTTATGGTTGGGGTTATGGTTGGGGTTATGGTTGGTGTTATGGTTTGGGTTAGGGTTTGGGTTATGGTTTGGGTTATGGTTTGGGTTATGGTTTGGGTTATGGTTTGGGTTATGGTTTGGGTTATGGTTTGGGTTAGGGTTATTGTTAGAGGTTGGGGTTATGGTTTGGGTTAGGGTTATTGTTAGGGGTTAGGGGTTATGGTTTGGGTTATGGTTATTGTTAGGGGTTGGGATTATGGTTTGGGTTAGGGTTATTGTTAGGGGTTATGGTTTGGGTTAGGGATATTGTTAGGGTTTAGGGGTTATGGTTTGGGTTAGGGTTAAGGTTATTGTTAGGGGTTGGGGTTAGTGTTTGGGTTATGGTTGGTGTTATGGTTGCGGTTATCTGTTAGGGTTATGGTTATGGTTGGGGATATGGTTGGAGTTATGGCTATGGTTGGGGATATGGTTGGAGTTATGGCTATGGTTGGGAATAGGGTTTTGGTTGGGGTTATGGTTATGGTTGGGAATCTGGTTATGGTTTGGGTTAGGGTTATGGTTTGGGTTAGGGTTATGGTTTGGGTTAGGGTTATTGTTTGGGTTATGGTTTGGGTTCGGGTTATGGTTTGGGTTAGGGTTATGGTTTGGGTTAGGGTTTGGGTTATGGTATGGGTTATGGTTTGGGTTTATGGTATGGGTTATGGTTTGGGTTATGGTTTGGGTTATGATTTGGGTTATGGTTTGGGTTATGGTTTGGGATATGGTTTGGGTTATGGTTTGGGTTATGGTTTGGGTTATGGTTTGGGTTATGGTTTGGGTTATGGTTTGGGTTATGGTTTGGGTTATGGTTTGGGTTATGGTTTGGGTTATGGTTTGGGTTATGGTTTGGGTTAGGGTTATTATTAGGGGTTGGGGGTTATGGTTTGGGTTATGGTTATGGTTGGGGTTATGGCTATGGATGGGATTATGGTTTGGGTTAGGGTTCTTGTTGGGGGTTAGGGGTTATGGTTTGGGTTATGGTTATGGTTTAGGTTAGGGTTATTGTTAGGGGTTGGGGTTATGGTTTGGGCTAGGGTTATTGTAAGGGATTATGGGTTATGGTTTG
This sequence comes from Stigmatopora nigra, assembly GCF_051989575.1. Lineage (NCBI taxonomy): Eukaryota > Metazoa > Chordata > Actinopteri > Syngnathiformes > Syngnathidae > Stigmatopora > Stigmatopora nigra. The sequence continues at coordinate 55,277 of NW_027551647.1, read as the reverse complement.
GGTTATGGTTATGATTGGGGTTATGGTTTGGGTTAGGGTTATTGTTAAGGGGTTGGGGTTATGGTTTGGTTGAGGGTTATTGTTAGGGGTTAGGGGTTATGTTTTGGGTTATGGTTATGGTTTGGGTTATGGTTATGGTTGGGGTTATGGTTTAGGTTAGGGTTATTGTTAGGGGTTGGGGTTATGGTTATGGTTGGGGTTATGGTTTAGGTTAGGGTTATTGTTAGGGGTTGGGGTTATGGTTTGGGTTAGGGTTATTGTTAGGGGTTAGGGGTTAGGGGTTATGGTTTGGGTTATGGTTATGGTTGGGGTTATGGGTATGGTTTGGGTTAGGTTTTGGGTTAGGGTTATTGTTAGGGGTTGGGGTTATGGTTTGGGTTAGGGTTATTTTTAGGGGTTAGGGGTTATGGTTTGGGTTATGGTTATTGTTAGGGGTTGGGGTTATGGTTTGGGTTAGGGTTATTGTTAGGGGTTATGGTTTGGGTTAGGGATATTGTTAGGGGTTAGGGGTTATGGTTTGGGTTAGGGTTATTGTTAGGGGTTGGGGTTAGGGTTTGGGTTATGGTTGGGGTTATGGTTGGGGTTATGGTTGGTGTTATGGTTGGGGTTAGGGTTTGGGTTATGGTTTGGGTTATGGTTTGGGTTATGGTTTGGGTTATGGTTTGGGTTATGGTTTGGGTTATGGTTTGGGTTAGGGTTATTGTTAGAGGTTGGGGTTATGGTTTGGGTTAGGGTTATTGTTAGGGGTTGGGGTTAGGGTTAGGGTTAGGATTAGGGTTAGGGTTTTGGTTAGGGTTATTGTTAGGGGTTGGGGTTAGGGTTAGGGTTAGGATTAGGGTTAGGGTTTGGGTTATGGTTTGGGTTATGGTTTGGGTTATGGTTTGGGTTATGGTTTGGGTTATGGTTTGGGTTAGGGTTATTGTTAGGGGTTGGGGGTTATGGTTTGGGTTATGGTTATGGTTGGGGTTATGGCTATGGATGGGATTATGGTTTGGGTTAGGGTTCTTGTTGGGGGTTAGGGGTTATGGTTTGGGTTATGGTTCTTGTTGGGGGTTAGGGGTTATGGTTTGGGTTATGGTTATGGTTTAGGTTAGGGTTATTGTTAGGGGTTGGGGTTATGGTTTGGGCTAGGGTTATTGTAAGGGATTAGGGGTTATGGTTTGGGTTATGGTTATGATTGGGGTTATGGTTTGGGTTAGGGTTATTGTTAAGGGGTTGGGGTTAGGGTTTGGGTTATGGTTGGGGTTATGGTTGGGGTTATGGTTGGTGTTATGGTTGGGGTTATCGGTTAGGGTTATGGTTATGGTTGGGGATATGGTTGGAGTTATGGCTATGGTTGGGAATCTGGTTTTGGTTGGGGTTATGGTTATGGTTGGGAATCTGGTTATGGTTGGGGTTATGGTTTGGGTTAGGGTTATGGTTTGGGTTTGGGTTATTGTTTGGGTTATGGTTTGGGTTAGTGTTATGGTTTGGGTTAGGGTTTGGGTTAGGGTTTGGGTTATGGTTTGGGTTATGGTTTGGGTTATGGTTTGGGTTATGGTTTGGGTTATGGTTTGGGTTATGGTTTGGGTTATGGTTTGGGTTATGGTTTGGGTTATGGTTTGGGTTAGGGTTTGGGTTATGGTTTGGGTTATGGTTTGGGTTATGGTTTGGGTTATGGTTTGGGTTATGGTTTGGGTTATGGTTTGGGTTATGGTTTGGGTTATGGTTTGGGTTATGGTTTGGGTTATGGTTTGGGTTATGGTTTGGGTTATGGTTTGGGTTATGGTTTGGGTTATGGTTTGGGTTATGGTTTGGGTTATGGTTTGGGTTATGGTTTGGGTTATGGTTTGGGTTATGGTTTGGGTTATGGTTTGGGTTATGGTTTGGGTTATGGTTTGGGTTAGGGTTATTGTTAGGGGTTGGGGTTATGGCTATGGATGGGATTATGGTTTGGTTTAGGGTTCTTGTTAGGGGTTAGGGGTTATGGTTTGGGTTATGGTTATGGTTTAGGTTAGGGTTATTGTTAGGGGTTGGGGCTATGGTTTGGGCTAGGGTTATTGTAAGGGATTAGGGGTTATGGTTTGGGTTATGGTTATGATTGGGGTTATGGTTTGGGTTAGGGTTATTGTTAAGGGGTTGGGGTTATGGTTTGGTTGAGGGTTATTGTTAGGGGTTAGGGGTTATGTTTTGGGTTATGGTTATGGTTTGGGTTATGGTTATGGTTGGGGTTATGGTTTAGGTTAGGGTTATTGTTAGGGGTTGGGGTTATGGTTATGGTTGGGGTTATGGTTTAGGTTAGGGTTATTGTTAGGGGTTGGGGTTATGGTTTGGGTTAGGGTTATTGTTAGGGGTTAGGGGTTATGGTTATGGTTGGGGTTATGGGTATGGTTTGGGTTAGGTTTTGGGTTAGGGTTATTGTTAGGGGTTGGGGTTATGGTTTGGGTTAGGGTTATTTTTAGGGGTTATGGGTTATGGTTTGGGTTATGGTTTGGGTTATGGTTTGGGTTATGGTTTGGGTTATGGTTTGGGTTATGGTTTGGGTTATGGTTTGGGTTATGGTTTGGGTTATGGTTTGGGTTATGGTTTGGGTTATGGTTTGGGTTATGGTTTGGGTTATGGTTTGGGTTATGGTTATTGTTAGGGGTTGGGGTTAGGGTTTGGGTTATGGTTGGGGTTATGGTTGGGGTTATGGTTGGTGTTATGGTTGGGGTTAGGGTTTGGGTTATGGTTTGGGTTATGGTTTGGGTTATGGTTTGGGTTATGGTTTGGGTTATGGTTTGGGTTATGGTTTGGGTTAGGGTTATTGTTAGAGGTTGGGGTTATGGTTTGGGTTAGGGTTATTGTTAGGGGTTGGGGTTAGGGTTAGGGTTAGGATTAGGGTTAGGGTTTTGGTTAGGGTTATTGTTAGGGGTTGGGGTTAGGGTTAGGGTTAGGATTAGGGTTAGGGTTTGGGTTATGGTTTGGGTTATGGTTTGGGTTATGGTTTGGGTTATGGTTTGGGTTATGGTTTGGGTTAGGGTTATTGTTAGGGGTTGGGGGTTATGGTTTGGGTTATGGTTATGGTTGGGGTTATGGCTATGGATGGGATTATGGTTTGGGTTAGGGTTCTTGTTGGGGGTTAGGGGTTATGGTTTGGGTTATGGTTCTTGTTGGGGGTTAGGGGTTATGGTTTGGGTTATGGTTATGGTTTAGGTTAGGGTTATTGTTAGGGGTTGGGGTTATGGTTTGGGCTAGGGTTATTGTAAGGGATTAGGGGTTATGGTTTGGGTTATGGTTATGATTGGGGTTATGGTTTGGGTTAGGGTTATTGTTAAGGGGTTGGGGTTAGGGTTTGGGTTATGGTTGGGGTTATGGTTGGGGTTATGGTTGGTGTTATGGTTGGGGTTATCGGTTAGGGTTATGGTTATGGTTGGGGATATGGTTGGAGTTATGGCTATGGTTGGGAATCTGGTTTTGGTTGGGGTTATGGTTATGGTTGGGAATCTGGTTATGGTTGGGGTTATGGTTTGGGTTAGGGTTATGGTTTGGGTTTGGGTTATTGTTTGGGTTATGGTTTGGGTTAGTGTTATGGTTTGGGTTAGGGTTTGGGTTAGGGTTTGGGTTATGGTTTGGGTTATGGTTTGGGTTATGGTTTGGGTTATGGTTTGGGTTATGGTTTGGGTTATGGTTTGGGTTATGGTTTGGGTTATGGTTTGGGTTATGGTTTGGGTTAGGGTTTGGGTTATGGTTTGGGTTATGGTTTGGGTTATGGTTTGGGTTATGGTTTGGGTTATGGTTTGGGTTATGGTTTGGGTTATGGTTTGGGTTATGGTTTGGGTTATGGTTTGGGTTATGGTTTGGGTTATGGTTTGGGTTATGGTTTGGGTTATGGTTTGGGTTATGGTTTGGGTTATGGTTTGGGTTATGGTTTGGGTTATGGTTTGGGTTATGGTTTGGGTTATGGTTTGGGTTATGGTTTGGGTTATGGTTTGGGTTAGGGTTATTGTTAGGGGTTGGGGTTATGGCTATGGATGGGATTATGGTTTGGTTTAGGGTTCTTGTTAGGGGTTAGGGGTTATGGTTTGGGTTATGGTTATGGTTTAGGTTAGGGTTATTGTTAGGGGTTGGGGCTATGGTTTGGGCTAGGGTTATTGTAAGGGATTAGGGGTTATGGTTTGGGTTATGGTTATGATTGGGGTTATGGTTTGGGTTAGGGTTATTGTTAAGGGGTTGGGGTTATGGTTTGGTTGAGGGTTATTGTTAGGGGTTAGGGGTTATGTTTTGGGTTATGGTTATGGTTTGGGTTATGGTTATGGTTGGGGTTATGGTTTAGGTTAGGGTTATTGTTAGGGGTTGGGGTTATGGTTATGGTTGGGGTTATGGTTTAGGTTAGGGTTATTGTTAGGGGTTGGGGTTATGGTTTGGGTTAGGGTTATTGTTAGGGGTTAGGGGTTATGGTTATGGTTGGGGTTATGGGTATGGTTTGGGTTAGGTTTTGGGTTAGGGTTATTGTTAGGGGTTGGGGTTATGGTTTGGGTTAGGGTTATTTTTAGGGGTTATGGGTTATGGTTTGGGTTATGGTTTGGGTTATGGTTTGGGTTATGGTTTGGGTTATGGTTTGGGTTATGGTTTGGGTTATGGTTTGGGTTATGGTTTGGGTTTTGGTTTGGGTTATGGTTTGGGTTATGGTTTGGGTTATGGTTTGGGTTATGGTTTGGGTTATGGTTTGGGTTATGGTTTGGGTTATGGTTTGGGTTATGGTTTGGGTTATGGTTTGGGTTATGGTTTGGGTTATGGTTTGGGTTATGGTTTGGGTTATGGTTTGGGTTATGGTTTGGGTTATGGTTTGGGTTATGGTTATGGTTATAGGGGTTGGGGTTAGGGTTAGGGTTAGGGTTAGGGTTTGGGTTTGGGTTAGGGTTATTGTTAGGGGTTGGGGTTAGGGTTAGGGTTAGGGTTAGGATTAGGGTTAGGGTTAGGGTTAGGGTTAGGGTTTGGGTTATGGTTTGGGTTATGGTTTGGGTTATGGTTTGGGTTATGGTTTGGGTTATGGTTTGGGTTATGGTTTGGGTTATGGTTTGGGTTATGGTTTGGGTTATGGTTATGGTTGGGGTTATGGCTATGGATGGGATTATGGTTTGGGTTAGGGTTATTGTTAGGGGTTAGGGGTTATGGTTTGGGTTAGGGTTATTGTTAGGGGTTAGGGGTTATGGTTTGGGTTATGGTTATGGTTGGGGTTATGGTTGGGGTTATGGGTATGGTTTGGGTTAGGTTTTGGGTTAGGGTTATTGTTAGGGGTTGGGGTTATGGTTTGGGATAGGGTTATTTTTAGGGGTTAGGGGTTATGGTTTGGGTTATGGATATTGTTAGGGGTTGGGAATATGGTTTGGGTTAGGGTTATTGTTAGGGGTTATGGTTTGGGTGAGGGATATTGTTAGGGGTTAGGGGTTATGGTTTGCGTGAGGGATATTGTTAGGGGTTAGGGGTTATGGTTTGGGTTAGGGTTAGGGTTATTGTTAGGGGTTGGGGTTAGGGTTTGGGTTATGGTTGGGGTTATGGTTGGGGTTATGGTTGGTGTTATGGTTTGGGTTAGGGTTTGGGTTATGGTTTGGGTTATGGTTTGGGTTATGGTTTGGGTTATGGTTTGGGTTATGGTTTGGGTTATGGTTTGGGTTAGGGTTATTGTTAGAGGTTGGGGTTATGGTTTGGGTTAGGGTTATTGTTAGGGGTTAGGGGTTATGGTTTGGGTTATGGTTATTGTTAGGGGTTGGGATTATGGTTTGGGTTAGGGTTATTGTTAGGGGTTATGGTTTGGGTTAGGGATATTGTTAGGGTTTAGGGGTTATGGTTTGGGTTAGGGTTAAGGTTATTGTTAGGGGTTGGGGTTAGTGTTTGGGTTATGGTTGGTGTTATGGTTGGGGTTATCAGTTAGGGTTATGGTTATGGTTGGGGATATGGTTGGAGTTATGGCTATGGTTGGGGATATGGTTGGAGTTATGGCTATGGTTGGGAATAGGGTTTTGGTTGGGGTTATGGTTATGGTTGGGAATCTGGTTATGGTTTGGGTTAGGGTTATGGTTTGGGTTAGGGTTATGGTTTGGGTTAGGGTTATTGTTTGGGTTATGGTTTGGGTTCGGGTTAAGGTTTGGGTTAGGGTTATGGTTTGGGTTAGGGTTTGGGTTATGGTATGGGTTATGGTTTGGGTTTATGGTATGGGTTATGGTTTGGGTTATGGTTTGGGTTATGATTTGGGTTATGGTTTGGGTTATGGTTTGGGATATGGTTTGGGTTATGGTTTGGGTTATGGTTTGGGTTATGGTTTGGGTTATGGTTTGGGTTATGGTTTGGGTTATGGTTTGGGTTATGGTTTGGGTTAGGGTTATTATTAGGGGTTGGGGGTTATGGTTTGGGTTATGGTTATGGTTGGGGTTATGGCTATGGATGGGATTATGGTTTGGGTTAGGGTTCTTGTTGGGGGTTAGGGGTTATGGTTTGGGTTATGGTTATGGTTTAGGTTAGGGTTATTGTTAGGGGTTGGGGTTATGGTTTGGGCTAGGGTTATTGTAAGGGATTATGGGTTATGGTTTGGGTTATGGTTATGATTGGGGTTATGGTTTGGGTTAGGGTTATTGTTAAGGGGTTGGGGTTATGGTTTGGTTGAGGGTTATTGTTAGGGGTTAGGGGTTATGTTTTGGGTTATGGTTATGGTTTGGGTTATGGTTATGGTTGGGGTTATGGTTTAGGTTAGGGTTATTGTTAGGGGTTGGGGTTATGGTTATGGTTGGGGTTATGGTTTAGGTTAGGGTTATTGTTAGGGGTTGGGGTTATGGTTTGGGTTAGGGTTATTGTTAGGGGTTAGGGGTTAGGGGTTATGGTTTGGGTTATGGTTATGGTTGGGGTTATGGGTATGGTTTGGGTTAGGTTTTGGGTTAGGGTTATTGTTAGGGGTTGGGGTTATGGTTTGGGTTAGGGTTATTTTTAGGGGTTAGGGGTTATGGTTTGGGTTATGGTTATTGTTAGGGGTTGGGGTTATGGTTTGGGTTAGGGTTATTGTTAGGGGTTATGGTTTGGGTTAGGGATATTGTTAGGGGTTAGGGGTTATGGTTTGGGTTAGGGTTATTGTTAGGGGTTGGGGTTAGGGTTTGGGTTATGGTTGGGGTTATGGTTGGGGTTATGGTTGGTGTTATCGGTTAGGGTTATGGTTATGGTTGGGGATATGGTTGGAGTTATGGCTATGGTTGGGAATCTGGTTTTGGTTGGGGTTATGGTTATGGTTGGGAATCTGGTTATGGTTGGGGTTATGGTTTGGGTTAGGGTTATGGTTTGGGTTTGGGTTATTGTTTGGGTTATGGTTTGGGTTAGTGTTATGGTTTGGGTTAGGGTTTGGGTTAGGGTTTGGGTTATGGTTTGGGTTATGGTTTGGGTTATGGTTTGGGTTATGGTTTGGGTTATGGTTTGGGTTATGGTTTGGGTTATGGTTTGGGTTATGGTTTGGGTTATGGTTTGGGTTATGGTTTGGGTTATGGTTTGGGTTATGGTTTGGGTTATGGTTTGGGTTATGGTTTGGGTTATGGTTTGGGTTATGGTTTGGGTTATGGTTTGGGTTATGGTTTGGGTTATGGTTTGGGTTATGGTTTGGATTATGGTTTGGGTTATGGTTTGGGTTAGGGTTATTGTTAGGGGTTGGGGTTATGGCTATGGATGGGATTATGGTTTGGTTTAGGGTTCTTGTTAGGGGTTAGGGGTTATGGTTTGGGTTATGGTTATGGTTTAGGTTAGGGTTATTGTTAGGGGTTGGGACTATGGTTTGGGCTAGGGTTATTGTAAGGGATTAGGGGTTATGGTTTGGGTTATGGTTATGATTGGGGTTATGGTTTGGGTTAGGGTTATTGTTAAGGGGTTGGGGTTATGGTTTGGTTGAGGGTTATTGTTAGGGGTTAGGGGTTATGTTTTGGGTTATGGTTATGGTTTGGGTTATGGTTATGGTTGGGGTTATGGTTTAGGTTAGGGTTATTGTTAGGGGTTGGGGTTATGGTTATGGTTGGGGTTATGGTTTAGGTTAGGGTTATTGTTAGGGGTTGGGGTTATGGTTTGGGTTAGGGTTATTGTTAGGGGTTAGGGGTTAGGGGTAATGGTTATGGTTGGGGTTATGGGTATGGTTTGGGTTAGGTTTTGGGTTAGGGTTATTGATAGGGGTTGGGGTTATGGTTTGGGTTAGGGTTATTTTTAGGGGTTAGGGGTTATGGTTAGGGTTATGGTTATTGTTAGGGGTTATGGTTTGGGTTAGGGATATTGTTAGGGGTTAGGGGTTATGGTTTGGGTTAGGGATATTGTTAGGGGTTAGGGGTTATGGTTTGGGTTAGGGTTATTGTTAGGGGTTGGGGTTAGGGATATTGTTAGGGGTTAGGGGTTATGGTTTGGGTTAGGGTTATTGTTAGGGGTTGGGGTTAGGGTTTGGGTTATGGTTGGGGTTATGGTTGGGGTTATGGTTGGTGTTATGGTTGGGGATTATCGGTTAGGGTTATGGTTATGGTTGGGGATATGGTTGGAGTTATGGCTATGGTTGGGAATCTGGTTTTGGTTCGGGTTATGGTTATGATTGGGAATCTGGTTATGGTTTGGGTTATGGTTTGGGTTAGTGTTATGGTTTGGGTTAGGGTTTGGGTTATGGTTTGGGTTATGGTTTGGGTTATGGTTTGGGTTATGGTTTGGGTTATGGTTTGGGTTATGGTTTGGGTTATGGTTTGGGTTATGGTTTGGGTTATGGTTTGGGTTATGGTTTGGGTTATGGTTTGGGTTATGGTTTGGGTTATGGTTTGGGTTATGGTTTGGGTTATGGTTTGGGTTATGGTTTGGGTTATGGTTTGGGTTATGGTTTGGGTTATGGTTTGGGTTATGGTTTGGGTTATGGTTTGGGTTATGGTTTGGGTTATGGTTTTGGTTATGGTTTGGGTTAGGGTTATTGTTAGGGGTTGGGTTTAGGGTTAGGGTTAGGGTTAGGGTTTGGGTTAGGGTTATTGTTAGGGGTTGGGGTTAGGGTTAGGGTTAGGGTTAGGGTTAGGGTTAGGGTTAGGGTTAGGATTAGGGTTAGGGTTAGGGTTTGGGTTATGGTTTGGGTTATGGTTTTGGTTATGGTTTGGGTTATGGTTTGGGTTATTGTTAGGGGTTGGGGGTTATGGTTTGGGTTATGGTTATGGTTGGGGTTATGGCTATGGATGGGATTATGGTTTGGGTTAGGGTTATTGTTAGGGGTTAGGGGTTATGGTTTGGGTTATGGTTATGGTTGGGGTTATGGTTGGGGTTATGGTTGGGGTTATGGGTATGGTTTGGGTTAGGTTTTGGGTTAGGGTTATTGTTAGGGGTTGGGTTTAGGGTTTGGGATAGGGTTATTTTTAGGGGTTAGGGGTTATGGTTTGGGTTATGGATATTGTTAGGGGTTGGGAATATGGTTTGGGTTAGGGTTATTGTTAGGGGTTATGGTTTGGGTGAGGGATATTGTTAGGGGTTAGGGGTTATGGTTTGCGTGAGGGATATTGTTAGGGGTTAGGGGTTATGGTTTGGGTTAGGGTTAGGGTTATTGTTAGGGGTTGGGGTTAGGGTTTGGGTTATGGTTGGGGTTATGGTTGGGGTTATGGTTGGTGTTATGGTTTGGGTTAGGGTTTGGGTTATGGTTTGGGTTATGGTTTGGGTTATGGTTTGGGTTATGGTTTGGGTTATGGTTTGGGTTATGGTTTGGGTTATGGTTTGGGTTATGATTTGGGTTATGGTTTGGGTTATGGTTTGGGTTATGGTTTGGGTTATGGGTATGGTTTGGGTTAGGTTTTGGGTTAGGGTTATTGTTAGGGGTTGGGGTTATGGTTTGGGATAGGGTTATTTTTAGGGGTTAGGGGTTATGGTTTGGGTTATGGATATTGTTAGGGGTTGGGAATATGGTTTGGGTTAGGGTTATTGTTAGGGGTTATGGTTTGGGTGAGGGATATTGTTAGGGGTTAGGGGTTATGGTTTGCGTGAGGGATATTGTTAGGGGTTAGGGGTTATGGTTTGGGTTAGGGTTAGGGTTATTGTTAGGGGTTGGGGTTAGGGTTTGGGTTATGATTGGGGTTATGGTTGGGGTTATGGTTGGTGTTATGGTTTGGGTTAGGGTTTGGGTTATGGTTTGGGTTATGGTTTGGGTTATGGTTTGGGTTATGGTTTGGGTTATGGTTTGGGTTATGGTTTGGGTTAGGGTTATTGTTAGAGGTTGGGGTTATGGTTTGGGTTAGGGTTATTGTTAGGGGTTAGGGGTTATGGTTTGGGTTATGGTTATTGTTAGGGGTTGGGATTATGGTTTGGGTTAGGGTTATTGTTAGGGGTTATGGTTTGGGTTAGGGATATTGTTAGGGTTTAGGGGTTATGGTTTGGGTTAGGGTTAAGGTTATTGTTAGGGGTTGGGGTTAGTGTTTGGGTTATGGTTGGTGTTATGGTTGCGGTTATCTGTTAGGGTTATGGTTATGGTTGGGGATATGGTTGGAGTTATGGCTATGGTTGGGGATATGGTTGGAGTTATGGCTATGGTTGGGAATAGGGTTTTGGTTGGGGTTATGGTTATGGTTGGGAATCTGGTTATGGTTTGGGTTAGGGTTATGGTTTGGGTTAGGGTTATGGTTTGGGTTAGGGTTATTGTTTGGGTTATGGTTTGGGTTCGGGTTATGGTTTGGGTTAGGGTTATGGTTTGGGTTAGGGTTTGGGTTATGGTATGGGTTATGGTTTGGGTTTATGGTATGGGTTATGGTTTGGGTTATGGTTTGGGTTATGATTTGGGTTATGGTTTGGGTTATGGTTTGGGATATGGTTTGGGTTATGGTTTGGGTTATGGTTTGGGTTATGGTTTGGGTTATGGTTTGGGTTATGGTTTGGGTTATGGTTTGGGTTATGGTTTGGGTTATGGTTTGGGTTATGGTTTGGGTTAGGGTTATTATTAGGGGTTGGGGGTTATGGTTTGGGTTATGGTTATGGTTGGGGTTATGGCTATGGATGGGATTATGGTTTGGGTTAGGGTTCTTGTTGGGGGTTAGGGGTTATGGTTTGGGTTATGGTTATGGTTTAGGTTAGGGTTATTGTTAGGGGTTGGGGTTATGGTTTGGGCTAGGGTTATTGTAAGGGATTATGGGTTATGGTTTGGGTTATGGTTATGATTGGGGTTATGGTTTGGGTTAGGGTTATTGTTAAGGGGTTGGGGTTATGGTTTGGTTGAGGGTTATTGTTAGGGGTTAGGGGTTATGTTTTGGGTTATGGTTATGGTTTGGGTTATGGTTATGGTTGGGGTTATGGTTTAGGTTAGGGTTATTGTTAGGGGTTGGGGTTATGGTTATGGTTGGGGTTATGGTTTAGGTTAGGGTTATTGTTAGGGGTTAGGGGTTATGTTTTGGGTTATGGTTATGGTTTGGGTTATGGTTATGGTTGGGGTTATGGTTTAGGTTAGGGTTATTGTTAGGGGTTGGGGTTATGGTTATGGTTGGGGTTATGGTTTAGGTTAGGGTTATTGTTAGGGGTTGGGGTTATGGTTTGGGTTAGGGTTATTGTTAGGGGTTAGGGGTTAGGGGTTATGGTTTGGGTTATGGTTATGGTTGGGGTTATGGGTATGGTTTGGGTTAGGTTTTGGGTTAGGGTTATTGTTAGGGGTTGGGGTTATGGTTTGGGTTAGGGTTATTTTTAGGGGTTAGGGGTTATGGTTTGGGTTATGGTTATTGTTAGGGGTTGGGGTTATGGTTTGGGTTAGGGTTATTGTTAGGGGTTATGGTTTGGGTTAGGGATATTGTTAGGGGTTAGGGGTTATGGTTTGGGTTAGGGTTATTGTTAGGGGTTGGGGTTAGGGTTTGGGTTATGGTTGGGGTTATGGTTGGGGTTATGGTTGGTGTTATGGTTGGGGTTATCGGTTAGGGTTATGGTTATGGTTGGGGATATAGTTGGAGTTATGGCTATGGTTGGGAATCTGGTTTTGGTTGGGGTTATGGTTATGGTTGGGAATCTGGTTATGGTTGGGGTTATGGTTTGGGTTAGGGTTATGGTTTGGGTTTGGGTTATTGTTTGGGTTATGGTTTGGGTTAGTGTTATGGTTTGGGTTAGGGTTTGGGTTATGGTTTGGGTTATGGTTTGGGTTATGGTTTGGGTTATGGTTTGGGTTATGGTTTGGGTTATGGTTTGGGTTATGGTTTGGGTTATGGTTTGGGTTATGGTTTGGGTTATGGTTTGGGTTATGGTTTGGGTTATGGTTTGGGTTATGGTTTGGGTTATGGTTTGGGTTATGGTTTGGGTTATGGTTTGGGTTATGGTTTGGGTTATGGTTTGGGTTATGGTTTGGATTATGGTTTGGGTTATGGTTTGGGTTAGGGTTATTGTTAGGGGTTGGGGTTATGGCTATGGATGGGATTATGGTTTGGTTTAGGGTTCTTGTTAGGGGTTAGGGGTTATGGTTTGGGTTATGGTTATGGTTTAGGTTAGGGTTATTGTTAGGGGTTGGGGCTATGGTTTGGGCTAGGGTTATTGTAAGGGATTAGGGGTTATGGTTTGGGTTATGGTTATGATTGGGGTTATGGTTTGGGTTAGGGTTATTGTTAAGGGGTTGGGGTTATGGTTTGGTTGAGGGTTATTGTTAGGGGTTAGGGGTTATGTTTTGGGTTATGGTTATGGTTTGGGTTATGGTTATGGTTGGGGTTATGGTTTAGGTTAGGGTTATTGTTAGGGGTTGGGGTTATGGTTATGGTTGGGGTTATGGTTTAGGTTAGGGTTATTGTTAGGGGTTGGGGTTATGGTTTGGGTTAGGGTTATTGTTAGGGGTTAGGGGTTAGGGGTAATGGTTATGGTTGGGGTTATGGGTATGGTTTGGGTTAGGTTTTGGGTTAGGGTTATTGATAGGGGTTGGGGTTATGGTTTGGGTTAGGGTTATTTTTAGGGGTTAGGGGTTATGGTTAGGGTTATGGTTATTGTTAGGGGTTATGGTTTGGGTTAGGGATATTGTTAGGGGTTAGGGGTTATGGTTTGGGTTAGGGATATTGTTAGGGGTTAGGGGTTATGGTTTGGGTTAGGGTTATTGTTAGGGGTTGGGGTTAGGGATATTGTTAGGGGTTAGGGGTTATGGTTTGGGTTAGGGTTATTGTTAGGGGTTGGGGTTAGGGTTTGGGTTATGGTTGGGGTTATGGTTGGGGTTATGGTTGGTGTTATGGTTGGGGATTATCGGTTAGGGTTATGGTTATGGTTGGGGATATGGTTGGAGTTATGGCTATGGTTGGGAATCTGGTTTTGGTTCGGGTTATGGTTATGATTGGGAATCTGGTTATGGTTGGGGTTATGGTTTGGGTTAGGGTTATTGTTTGGGTTATGGTTTGGGTTAGTGTTATGGTTTGGGTTAGGGTTTGGGTTATGGTTTGGGTTATGGTTTGGGTTATGGTTTGGGTTATGGTTTGGGTTATGGTTTGGGTTATGGTTTGGGTTATGGTTTGGGTTATGGTTTGGGTTATGGTTTGGGTTATGGTTTGGGTTATGGTTTGGGTTATGGTTTGGGTTATGGTTTGGGTTATGGTTTGGGTTATGGTTTGGGTTATGGTTTGGGTTATGGTTTGGGTTATGGTTTGGGTTATGGTTTGGGTTATGGTTTGGGTTATGGTTTGGGTTATGGTTTGGGTTATGGTTTGGGTTATGGTTTGGGTTATGGTTTGGGTTATGGTTTGGGTTATGGTTTGGGTTATGGTTTTGGTTATGGTTTGGGTTAGGGTTATTGTTAGGGGTTGGGTTTAGGGTTAGGGTTAGGGTTAGGGTTTGGGTTAGGGTTATTGTTAGGGGTTGGGGTTAGGGTTAGGGTTAGGGTTAGGGTTAGGGTTAGGATTAGGGTTAGGGTTAGGGTTTGGGTTATGGTTTGGGTTATGGTTTTGGTTATGGTTTGGGTTATGGTTTGGGTTATTGTTAGGGGTTGGGGGTTATGGTTTGGGTTATGGTTATGGTTGGGGTTATGGCTATGGATGGGATTATGGTTTGGGTTAGGGTTATTGTTAGGGGTTAGGGGTTAGGGTTAGGGTTAGGGTTAGGGTTTGGGTTAGGGTTATTGTTAGGGGTTGGGGTTAGGGTTAGGGTTAGGGTTAGGGTTAGGATTAGGGTTAGGGTTAGGGTTAGGGTTTGGGTTATGGTTTGGGTTATGGTTTTGGTTATGGTTTGGGTTATGGTTTGGGTTATTGTTAGGGGTTGGGGGTTATGGTTTGGGTTATGGTTATGGTTGGGGTTATGGCTATGGATGGGATTATGGTTTGGGTTAGGGTTATTGTTAGGGGTTAGGGGTTATGGTTTGGGTTATGGTTATGGTTGGGGTTATGGTTGGGGTTATGGTTGGGGTTATGGGTATGGTTTGGGTTAGGTTTTGGGTTAGGGTTATTGTTAGGGGTTGGGTTTAGGGTTTGGGATAGGGTTATTTTTAGGGGTTAGGGGTTATGGTTTGGGTTATGGATATTGTTAGGGGTTGGGAATATGGTTTGGGTTAGGGTTATTGTTAGGGGTTATGGTTTGGGTGAGGGATATTGTTAGGGGTTAGGGGTTATGGTTTGCGTGAGGGATATTGTTAGGGGTTAGGGGTTATGGTTTGGGTTAGGGTTAGGGTTATTGTTAGGGGTTGGGGTTAGGGTTTGGGGTTAGGGTTTGGGGTTAGGGTTTGGGTTATGGTTGGGGTTATGGTTGGGGTTATGGTTGGTGTTATGGTTTGGGTTAGGGTTTGGGTTATGGTTTGGGTTATGGTTTGGGTTATGGTTTGGGTTATGGTTTGGGTTATGGTTTGGGTTATGGTTTGGGTTATGGTTTGGGTTATGGTTTGGGTTATGGTTTGGGTTATGGTTTGGGTTATGGTTTGGGTTATGGTTTGGGTTATGGGTATGGTTTGGGTTAGGTTTTGGGTTAGGGTTATTGTTAGGGGTTGGGGTTATGGTTTGGGATAGGGTTATTTTTAGGGGTTAGGGGTTATGGTTTGGGTTATGGATATTGTTAGGGGTTGGGAATATGGTTTGGGTTAGGGTTATTGTTAGGGGTTATGGTTTGGGTGAGGGATATTGTTAGGGGTTAGGGGTTATGGTTTGCGTGAGGGATATTGTTAGGGGTTAGGGGTTATGGTTTGGGTTAGGGTTAGGGTTATTGTTAGGGGTTGGGGTTAGGGTTTGGGTTATGATTGGGGTTATGGTTGGGGTTATGGTTGGTGTTATGGTTTGGGTTAGGGTTTGGGTTATGGTTTGGGTTATGGTTTGGGTTATGGTTTGGGTTATGGTTTGGGTTATGGTTTGGGTTATGGTTTGGGTTAGGGTTATTGTTAGAGGTTGGGGTTATGGTTTGGGTTAGGGTTATTGTTAGGGGTTAGGGGTTATGGTTTGGGTTATGGTTATTGTTAGGGGTTGGGATTATGGTTTGGGTTAGGGTTATTGTTAGGGGTTATGGTTTGGGTTAGGGATATTGTTAGGGTTTAGGGGTTATGGTTTGGGTTAGGGTTAAGGTTATTGTTAGGGGTTGGGGTTAGTGTTTGGGTTATGGTTGGTGTTATGGTTGCGGTTATCTGTTAGGGTTATGGTTATGGTTGGGGATATGGTTGGAGTTATGGCTATGGTTGGGGATATGGTTGGAGTTATGGCTATGGTTGGGAATAGGGTTTTGGTTGGGGTTATGGTTATGGTTGGGAATCTGGTTATGGTTTGGGTTAGGGTTATGGTTTGGGTTAGGGTTATGGTTTGGGTTAGGGTTATTGTTTGGGTTATGGTTTGGGTTCGGGTTATGGTTTGGGTTAGGGTTATGGTTTGGGTTAGGGTTTGGGTTATGGTATGGGTTATGGTTTGGGTTTATGGTATGGGTTATGGTTTGGGTTATGGTTTGGGTTATGATTTGGGTTATGGTTTGGGTTATGGTTTGGGATATGGTTTGGGTTATGGTTTGGGTTATGGTTTGGGTTATGGTTTGGGTTATGGTTTGGGTTATGGTTTGGGTTATGGTTTGGGTTAGGGTTATTATTAGGGGTTGGGGGTTATGGTTTGGGTTATGGTTATGGTTGGGGTTATGGCTATGGATGGGATTATGGTTTGGGTTAGGGTTCTTGTTGGGGGTTAGGGGTTATGGTTTGGGTTATGGTTATGGTTTAGGTTAGGGTTATTGTTAGGGGTTGGGGTTATGGTTTGGGCTAGGGTTATTGTAAGGGATTATGGGTTATGGTTTGGGTTATGGTTATGATTGGGGTTATGGTTTGGGTTAGGGTTATTGTTAAGGGGTTGGGGTTATGGTTTGGTTGAGGGTTATTGTTAGGGGTTAGGGGTTATGTTTTGGGTTATGGTTATGGTTTGGGTTATGGTTATGGTTGGGGTTATGGTTTAGGTTAGGGTTATTGTTAGGGGTTGGGGTTATGGTTATGGTTGGGGTTATGGTTTAGGTTAGGGTTATTGTTAGGGGTTGGGGTTATGGTTTGGGTTAGGGTTATTGTTAGGGGTTAGGGGTTAGGGGTTATGGTTTGGGTTATGGTTATGGTTGGGGTTATGGGTATGGTTTGGGTTAGGTTTTGGGTTAGGGTTATTGTTAGGGGTTGGGGTTATGGTTTGGGTTAGGGTTATTTTTAGGGGTTAGGGGTTATGGTTTGGGTTATGGTTATTGTTAGGGGTTGGGGTTATGGTTTGGGTTAGGGTTATTGTTAGGGGTTATGGTTTGGGTTAGGGATATTGTTAGGGGTTAGGGGTTATGGTTTGGGTTAGGGTTATTGTTAGGGGTTGGGGTTAGGGTTTGGGTTATGGTTGGGGTTATGGTTGGGGTTATGGTTGGTGTTATGGTTGGGGTTATCGGTTAGGGTTATGGTTATGGTTGGGGATATAGTTGGAGTTATGGCTATGGTTGGGAATCTGGTTTTGGTTGGGGTTATGGTTATGGTTGGGAATCTGGTTATGGTTGGGGTTATGGTTTGGGTTAGGGTTATGGTTTGGGTTTGGGTTATTGTTTGGGTTATGGTTTGGGTTAGTGTTATGGTTTGGGTTAGGGTTTGGGTTATGGTTTGGGTTATGGTTTGGGTTATGGTTTGGGTTATGGTTTGGGTTATGGTTTGGGTTATGGTTTGGGTTATGGTTTGGGTTATGGTTTGGGTTATGGTTTGGGTTATGGTTTGGGTTATGGTTTGGGTTATGGTTTGGGTTATGGTTTGGGTTATGGTTTGGGTTATGGTTTGGGTTATGGTTTGGGTTATGGTTTGGGTTATGGTTTGGGTTATGGTTTGGGTTATGGTTTGGGTTATGGTTTGGGTTATGGTTTGGGTTATGGTTTGGATTATGGTTTGGGTTATGGTTTGGGTTAGGGTTATTGTTAGGGGTTGGGGTTATGGCTATGGATGGGATTATGGTTTGGTTTAGGGTTCTTGTTAGGGGTTAGGGGTTATGGTTTGGGTTATGGTTATGGTTTAGGTTAGGGTTATTGTTAGGGGTTGGGGCTATGGTTTGGGCTAGGGTTATTGTAAGGGATTAGGGGTTATGGTTTGGGTTATGGTTATGATTGGGGTTATGGTTTGGGTTAGGGTTATTGTTAAGGGGTTGGGGTTATGGTTTGGTTGAGGGTTATTGTTAGGGGTTAGGGGTTATGTTTTGGGTTATGGTTATGGTTTGGGTTATGGTTATGGTTTGGGTTATGGTTATGGTTGGGGTTATGGTTTAGGTTAGGGTTATTGTTAGGGGTTGGGGTTATGGTTATGGTTGGGGTTATGGTTTAGGTTAGGGTTATTGTTAGGGGTTGGGGTTATGGTTTGGGTTAGGGTTATTGTTAGGGGTTAGGGGTTAGGGGTAATGGTTATGGTTGGGGTTATGGGTATGGTTTGGGTTAGGTTTTGGGTTAGGGTTATTGATAGGGGTTGGGGTTATGGTTTGGGTTAGGGTTATTTTTAGGGGTTAGGGGTTATGGTTAGGGTTATGGTTATTGTTAGGGGTTATGGTTTGGGTTAGGGATATTGTTAGGGGTTAGGGGTTATGGTTTGGGTTAGGGATATTGTTAGGGGTTAGGGGTTATGGTTTGGGTTAGGGTTATTGTTAGGGGTTGGGGTTAGGGATATTGTTAGGGGTTAGGGGTTATGGTTTGGGTTAGGGTTATTGTTAGGGGTTGGGGTTAGGGTTTGGGTTATGGTTGGGGTTATGGTTGGGGTTATGGTTGGTGTTATGGTTGGGGATTATCGGTTAGGGTTATGGTTATGGTTGGGGATATGGTTGGAGTTATGGCTATGGTTGGGAATCTGGTTTTGGTTCGGGTTATGGTTATGATTGGGAATCTGGTTATGGTTGGGGTTATGGTTTGGGTTAGGGTTATTGTTTGGGTTATGGTTTGGGTTAGTGTTATGGTTTGGGTTAGGGTTTGGGTTATGGTTTGGGTTATGGTATTGGTTATGGTTTGGGTTATGGTTTGGGTTATGGTTTGGGTTATGGTTTGGGTTATGGTTTGGGTTATGGTTTGGGTTATGGTTTGGGTTATGGTTTGGGTTATGGTTTGGGTTATGGTTTGGGTTATGGTTTGGGTTATGGTTTGGGTTATGGTTTGGGTTATGGTTTGGGTTATGGTTTGGGTTATGGTTTGGGTTATGGTTTGGGTTATGGTTTGGGTTATGGTTTGGGTTATGGTTTTGGTTATGGTTTGGGTTAGGGTTATTGTTAGGGGTTGGGTTTAGGGTTAGGGTTAGGGTTAGGGTTTGGGTTAAGGTTATTGTTAGGGGTTGGGGTTAGGGTTAGGGTTAGGGTTAGGGTTAGGGTTAGGATTAGGGTTAGGGTTAGGGTTAGGGTTTGGGTTATGGTTTGGGTTATGGTTTTGGTTATGGTTTGGGTTATGGTTTGGGTTATTGTTAGGGGTTGGGGGTTATGGTTTGGGTTATGGTTATGGTTGGGGTTATGGCTATGGATGGGATTATGGTTTGGGTTAGGGTTATTGTTAGGGGTTAGGGGTTATGGTTTGGGTTATGGTTATGGTTGGGGTTATGGTTGGGGTTATGGTTGGGGTTATGGGTATGGTTTGGGTTAGGTTTTGGGTTAGGGTTATTGTTAGGGGTTGGGTTTAGGGTTTGGGATAGGGTTATTTTTAGGGGTTAGGGGTTATGGTTTGGGTTATGGATATTGTTAGGGGTTGGGAATATGGTTTGGGTTAGGGTTATTGTTAGGGGTTATGGTTTGGGTGAGGGATATTGTTAGGGGTTAGGGGTTATGGTTTGCGTGAGGGATATTGTTAGGGGTTAGGGGTTATGGTTTGGGTTAGGGTTAGGGTTATTGTTAGGGGTTGGGGTTAGGGTTTGGGTTATGGTTGGGGTTATGGTTGGGGTTATGGTTGGTGTTATGGTTTGGGTTAGGGTTTGGGTTATGGTTTGGGTTATGGTTTGGGTTATGGTTTGGGTTATGGTTTGGGTTATGGTTTGGGTTATGGTTTGGGTTATGGTTTGGGTTATGGTTTGGGTTATGGTTTGGGTTATGGTTTGGGTTATGGTTTGGGTTATGGTTTGGGTTATGGGTATGGTTTGGGTTAGGTTTTGGGTTAGGGTTATTGTTAGGGGTTGGGGTTATGGTTTGGGATAGGGTTATTTTTAGGGGTTAGGGGTTATGGTTTGGGTTATGGATATTGTTAGGGGTTGGGAATATGGTTTGGGTTAGGGTTATTGTTAGGGGTTATGGTTTGGGTGAGGGATATTGTTAGGGGTTAGGGGTTATGGTTTGCGTGAGGGATATTGTTAGGGGTTAGGGGTTATGGTTTGGGTTAGGGTTAGGGTTATTGTTAGGGGTTGGGGTTAGGGTTTGGGTTATGGTTGGGGTTATGGTTGGGGTTATGGTTGGTGTTATGGTTTGGGTTAGGGTTTGGGTTATGGTTTGGGTTATGGTTTGGGTTATGGTTTGGGTTATGGTTTGGGTTATGGTTTGGGTTATGGTTTGGGTTAGGGTTATTGTTAGAGGTTGGGGTTATGGTTTGGGTTAGGGTTATTGTTAGGGGTTAGGGGTTATGGTTTGGGTTATGGTTATTGTTAGGGGTTGGGATTATGGTTTGGGTTAGGGTTATTGTTAGGGGTTATGGTTTGGGTTAGGGATATTGTTAGGGTTTAGGGGTTATGGTTTGGGTTAGGGTTAAGGTTATTGTTAGGGGTTGGGGTTAGTGTTTGGGTTATGGTTGGTGTTATGGTTGCGGTTATCTGTTAGGGTTATGGTTATGGTTGGGGATATGGTTGGAGTTATGGCTATGGTTGGGGATATGGTTGGAGTTATGGCTATGGTTGGGAATAGGGTTTTGGTTGGGGTTATGGTTATGGTTGGGAATCTGGTTATGGTTTGGGTTAGGGTTATGGTTTGGGTTAGGGTTATGGTTTGGGTTAGGGTTATTGTTTGGGTTATGGTTTGGGTTCGGGTTATGGTTTGGGTTAGGGTTATGGTTTGGGTTAGGGTTTGGGTTATGGTATGGGTTATGGTTTGGGTTTATGGTATGGGTTATGGTTTGGGTTATGGTTTGGGTTATGATTTGGGTTATGGTTTGGGTTATGGTTTGGGATATGGTTTGGGTTATGGTTTGGGTTATGGTTTGGGTTATGGTTTGGGT
Source organism: Stigmatopora nigra (assembly GCF_051989575.1). Taxonomy (NCBI): domain Eukaryota; kingdom Metazoa; phylum Chordata; class Actinopteri; order Syngnathiformes; family Syngnathidae; genus Stigmatopora; species Stigmatopora nigra. The sequence goes on along the minus strand of NW_027551647.1, from coordinate 34,742 downwards.
TATGGTTTGGGTTATGGTTTGGGTTATGGTTTGGGTTATGGTTTGGGTTATGGTTTGGGTTATGGTTTGGGTTAGGGTTATTATTAGGGGTTGGGGGTTATGGTTTGGGTTATGGTTATGGTTGGGGTTATGGCTATGGATGGGATTATGGTTTGGGTTAGGGTTCTTGTTGGGGGTTAGGGGTTATGGTTTGGGTTATGGTTATGGTTTAGGTTAGGGTTATTGTTAGGGGTTGGGGTTATGGTTTGGGCTAGGGTTATTGTAAGGGATTATGGGTTATGGTTTGGGTTATGGTTATGATTGGGGTTATGGTTTGGGTTAGGGTTATTGTTAAGGGGTTGGGGTTATGGTTTGGTTGAGGGTTATTGTTAGGGGTTAGGGGTTATGTTTTGGGTTATGGTTATGGTTTGGGTTATGGTTATGGTTGGGGTTATGGTTTAGGTTAGGGTTATTGTTAGGGGTTGGGGTTATGGTTATGGTTGGGGTTATGGTTTAGGTTAGGGTTATTGTTAGGGGTTGGGGTTATGGTTTGGGTTAGGGTTATTGTTAGGGGTTAGGGGTTAGGGGTTATGGTTTGGGTTATGGTTATGGTTGGGGTTATGGGTATGGTTTGGGTTAGGTTTTGGGTTAGGGTTATTGTTAGGGGTTGGGGTTATGGTTTGGGTTAGGGTTATTTTTAGGGGTTAGGGGTTATGGTTTGGGTTATGGTTATTGTTAGGGGTTGGGGTTATGGTTTGGGTTAGGGTTATTGTTAGGGGTTATGGTTTGGGTTAGGGATATTGTTAGGGGTTAGGGGTTATGGTTTGGGTTAGGGTTATTGTTAGGGGTTGGGGTTAGGGTTTGGGTTATGGTTGGGGTTATGGTTGGGGTTATGGTTGGTGTTATGGTTGGGGTTAGGGTTTGGGTTATGGTTTGGGTTATGGTTTGGGTTATGGTTTGGGTTATGGTTTGGGTTATGGTTTGGGTTATGGTTTGGGTTAGGGTTATTGTTAGAGGTTGGGGTTATGGTTTGGGTTAGGGTTATTGTTAGGGGTTGGGGTTAGGGTTAGGGTTAGGATTAGGGTTAGGGTTTTGGTTAGGGTTATTGTTAGGGGTTGGGGTTAGGGTTAGGGTTAGGATTAGGGTTAGGGTTTGGGTTATGGTTTGGGTTATGGTTTGGGTTATGGTTTGGGTTATGGTTTGGGTTATGGTTTGGGTTATGGTTTGGGTTAGGGTTATTGTTAGGGGTTGGGGGTTATGGTTTGGGTTATGGTTATGGTTGGGGTTATGGCTATGGATGGGATTATGGTTTGGGTTAGGGTTCTTGTTGGGGGTTAGGGGTTATGGTTTGGGTTATGGTTCTTGTTGGGGGTTAGGGGTTATGGTTTGGGTTATGGTTATGGTTTAGGTTAGGGTTATTGTTAGGGGTTGGGGTTATGGTTTGGGCTAGGGTTATTGTAAGGGATTAGGGGTTATGGTTTGGGTTATGGTTATGATTGGGGTTATGGTTTGGGTTAGGGTTATTGTTAAGGGGTTGGGGTTAGGGTTTGGGTTATGGTTGGGGTTATGGTTGGGGTTATGGTTGGTGTTATGGTTGGGGTTATCGGTTAGGGTTATGGTTATGGTTGGGGATATGGTTGGAGTTATGGCTATGGTTGGGAATCTGGTTTTGGTTGGGGTTATGGTTATGGTTGGGAATCTGGTTATGGTTGGGGTTATGGTTTGGGTTAGGGTTATGGTTTGGGTTTGGGTTATTGTTTGGGTTATGGTTTGGGTTAGTGTTATGGTTTGGGTTAGGGTTTGGGTTAGGGTTTGGGTTATGGTTTGGGTTATGGTTTGGGTTATGGTTTGGGTTATGGTTTGGGTTATGGTTTGGGTTATGGTTTGGGTTATGGTTTGGGTTATGGTTTGGGTTATGGTTTGGGTTAGGGTTTGGGTTATGGTTTGGGTTATGGTTTGGGTTATGGTTTGGGTTATGGTTTGGGTTATGGTTTGGATTATGGTTTGGGTTATGGTTTGGGTTAGGGTTATTGTTAGGGGTTGGGGTTATGGCTATGGATGGGATTATGGTTTGGTTTAGGGTTCTTGTTAGGGGTTAGGGGTTATGGTTTGGGTTATGGTTATGGTTTAGGTTAGGGTTATTGTTAGGGGTTGGGACTATGGTTTGGGCTAGGGTTATTGTAAGGGATTAGGGGTTATGGTTTGGGTTATGGTTATGATTGGGGTTATGGTTTGGGTTAGGGTTATTGTTAAGGGGTTGGGGTTATGGTTTGGTTGAGGGTTATTGTTAGGGGTTAGGGGTTATGTTTTGGGTTATGGTTATGGTTTGGGTTATGGTTATGGTTGGGGTTATGGTTTAGGTTAGGGTTATTGTTAGGGGTTGGGGTTATGGTTATGGTTGGGGTTATGGTTTAGGTTAGGGTTATTGTTAGGGGTTGGGGTTATGGTTTGGGTTAGGGTTATTGTTAGGGGTTAGGGGTTAGGGGTAATGGTTATGGTTGGGGTTATGGGTATGGTTTGGGTTAGGTTTTGGGTTAGGGTTATTGATAGGGGTTGGGGTTATGGTTTGGGTTAGGGTTATTTTTAGGGGTTAGGGGTTATGGTTAGGGTTATGGTTATTGTTAGGGGTTATGGTTTGGGTTAGGGATATTGTTAGGGGTTAGGGGTTATGGTTTGGGTTAGGGATATTGTTAGGGGTTAGGGGTTATGGTTTGGGTTAGGGTTATTGTTAGGGGTTGGGGTTAGGGATATTGTTAGGGGTTAGGGGTTATGGTTTGGGTTAGGGTTATTGTTAGGGGTTGGGGTTAGGGTTTGGGTTATGGTTGGGGTTATGGTTGGGGTTATGGTTGGTGTTATGGTTGGGGATTATCGGTTAGGGTTATGGTTATGGTTGGGGATATGGTTGGAGTTATGGCTATGGTTGGGAATCTGGTTTTGGTTCGGGTTATGGTTATGATTGGGAATCTGGTTATGGTTGGGGTTATGGTTTGGGTTAGGGTTATTGTTTGGGTTATGGGTTGGGTTAGTGTTATGGTTTGGGTTAGGGTTTGGGTTATGGTTTGGGTTATGGTTTGGGTTATGGTTTGGGTTATGGTTTGGGTTATGGTTTGGGTTATGGTTTGGGTTATGGTTTGGGTTATGGTTTGGGTTATGGTTTGGGTTATGGTTTGGGTTATGGTTTGGGTTATGGTTTGGGTTATGGTTTGGGTTATGGTTTGGGTTATGGTTTGGGTTATGGTTTGGGTTATGGTTTGGGTTATGGTTTGGGTTATGGTTTGGGTTATGGTTTGGGTTATGGTTTGGGTTATGGTTTGGGTTATGGTTTTGGTTATGGTTTGGGTTAGGGTTATTGTTAGGGGTTGGGTTTAGGGTTAGGGTTAGGGTTAGGGTTTGGGTTAGGGTTATTGTTAGGGGTTGGGGTTAGGGTTAGGGTTAGGGTTAGGGTTAGGATTAGGGTTAGGGTTAGGGTTAGGGTTTGGGTTATGGTTTGGGTTATGGTTTTGGTTATGGTTTGGGTTATGGTTTGGGTTATTGTTAGGGGTTGGGGGTTATGGTTTGGGTTATGGTTATGGTTGGGGTTATGGCTATGGATGGGATTATGGTTTGGGTTAGGGTTATTGTTAGGGGTTAGGGGTTATGGTTTGGGTTATGGTTATGGTTGGGGTTATGGTTGGGGTTATGGTTGGGGTTATGGGTATGGTTTGGGTTAGGTTTTGGGTTAGGGTTATTGTTAGGGGTTGGGTTTAGGGTTTGGGATAGGGTTATTTTTAGGGGTTAGGGGTTATGGTTTGGGTTATGGATATTGTTAGGGGTTGGGAATATGGTTTGGGTTAGGGTTATTGTTAGGGGTTATGGTTTGGGTGAGGGATATTGTTAGGGGTTAGGGGTTATGGTTTGCGTGAGGGATATTGTTAGGGGTTAGGGGTTATGGTTTGGGTTAGGGTTAGGGTTATTGTTAGGGGTTGGGGTTAGGGTTTGGGTTATGGTTGGGGTTATGGTTGGGGTTATGGTTGGTGTTATGGTTTGGGTTAGGGTTTGGGTTATGGTTTGGGTTATGGTTTGGGTTATGGTTTGGGTTATGGTTTGGGTTATGGTTTGGGTTATGGTTTGGGTTATGGTTTGGGTTATGGTTTGGGTTATGGTTTGGGTTATGGTTTGGGTTATGGTTTGGGTTATGGGTATGGTTTGGGTTAGGTTTTGGGTTAGGGTTATTGTTAGGGGTTGGGGTTATGGTTTGGGATAGGGTTATTTTTAGGGGTTAGGGGTTATGGTTTGGGTTATGGATATTGTTAGGGGTTGGGAATATGGTTTGGGTTAGGGTTATTGTTAGGGGTTATGGTTTGGGTGAGGGATATTGTTAGGGGTTAGGGGTTATGGTTTGCGTGAGGGATATTGTTAGGGGTTAGGGGTTATGGTTTGGGTTAGGGTTAGGGTTATTGTTAGGGGTTGGGGTTAGGGTTTGGGTTATGATTGGGGTTATGGTTGGGGTTATGGTTGGTGTTATGGTTTGGGTTAGGGTTTGGGTTATGGTTTGGGTTATGGTTTGGGTTATGGTTTGGGTTATGGTTTGGGTTATGGTTTGGGTTAGGGTTATTGTTAGAGGTTGGGGTTATGGTTTGGGTTAGGGTTATTGTTAGGGGTTAGGGGTTATGGTTTGGGTTATGGTTATTGTTAGGGGTTGGGATTATGGTTTGGGTTAGGGTTATTGTTAGGGGTTATGGTTTGGGTTAGGGATATTGTTAGGGTTTAGGGGTTATGGTTTGGGTTAGGGTTAAGGTTATTGTTAGGGGTTGGGGTTAGTGTTTGGGTTATGGTTGGTGTTATGGTTGCGGTTATCTGTTAGGGTTATGGTTATGGTTGGGGATATGGTTGGAGTTATGGCTATGGTTGGGGATATGGTTGGAGTTATGGCTATGGTTGGGAATAGGGTTTTGGTTGGGGTTATGGTTATGGTTGGGAATCTGGTTATGGTTTGGGTTAGGGTTATGGTTTGGGTTAGGGTTATGGTTTGGGTTAGGGTTATTGTTTGGGTTATGGTTTGGGTTCGGGTTATGGTTTGGGTTAGGGTTATGGTTTGGGTTAGGGTTTGGGTTATGGTATGGGTTATGGTTTGGGTTTATGGTATGGGTTATGGTTTGGGTTATGGTTTGGGTTATGATTTGGGTTATGGTTTGGGTTATGGTTTGGGATATGGTTTGGGTTATGGTTTGGGTTATGGTTTGGGTTATGGTTTGGGTTATGGTTTGGGTTATGGTTTGGGTTATGGTTTGGGTTATGGTTTGGGTTATGGTTTGGGTTATGGTTTGGGTTAGGGTTATTATTAGGGGTTGGGGGTTATGGTTTGGGTTATGGTTATGGTTGGGGTTATGGCTATGGATGGGATTATGGTTTGGGTTAGGGTTCTTGTTGGGGGTTAGGGGTTATGGTTTGGGTTATGGTTATGGTTTAGGTTAGGGTTATTGTTAGGGGTTGGGGTTATGGTTTGGGCTAGGGTTATTGTAAGGGATTATGGGTTATGGTTTGGGTTATGGTTATGATTGGGGTTATGGTTTGGGTTAGGGTTATTGTTAAGGGGTTGGGGTTATGGTTTGGTTGAGGGTTATTGTTAGGGGTTAGGGGTTATGTTTTGGGTTATGGTTATGGTTTGGGTTATGGTTATGGTTGGGGTTATGGTTTAGGTTAGGGTTATTGTTAGGGGTTGGGGTTATGGTTATGGTTGGGGTTATGGTTTAGGTTAGGGTTATTGTTAGGGGTTGGGGTTATGGTTTGGGTTAGGGTTATTGTTAGGGGTTAGGGGTTAGGGGTTATGGTTTGGGTTATGGTTATGGTTGGGGTTATGGGTATGGTTTGGGTTAGGTTTTGGGTTAGGGTTATTGTTAGGGGTTGGGGTTATGGTTTGGGTTAGGGTTATTTTTAGGGGTTAGGGGTTATGGTTTGGGTTATGGTTATTGTTAGGGGTTGGGGTTATGGTTTGGGTTAGGGTTATTGTTAGGGGTTATGGTTTGGGTTAGGGATATTGTTAGGGGTTAGGGGTTATGGTTTGGGTTAGGGTTATTGTTAGGGGTTGGGGTTAGGGTTTGGGTTATGGTTGGGGTTATGGTTGGGGTTTGGGTTAGGGTTATTGTTTGGGTTATGGTTTGGGTTCGGGTTATGGTTTGGGTTAGGGTTATGGTTTGGGTTAGGGTTTGGGTTATGGTATGGGTTATGGTTTGGGTTTATGGTATGGGTTATGGTTTGGGTTATGGTTTGGGTTATGATTTGGGTTATGGTTTGGGTTATGGTTTGGGATATGGTTTGGGTTATGGTTTGGGTTATGGTTTGGGTTATGGTTTGGGTTATGGTTTGGGTTATGGTTTGGGTTATGGTTTGGGTTATGGTTTGGGTTATGGTTTGGGTTATGGTTTGGGTTAGGGTTATTATTAGGGGTTGGGGGTTATGGTTTGGGTTATGGTTATGGTTGGGGTTATGGCTATGGATGGGATTATGGTTTGGGTTAGGGTTCTTGTTGGGGGTTAGGGGTTATGGTTTGGGTTATGGTTATGGTTTAGGTTAGGGTTATTGTTAGGGGTTGGGGTTATGGTTTGGGCTAGGGTTATTGTAAGGGATTATGGGTTATGGTTTGGGTTATGGTTATGATTGGGGTTATGGTTTGGGTTAGGGTTATTGTTAAGGGGTTGGGGTTATGGTTTGGTTGAGGGTTATTGTTAGGGGTTAGGGGTTATGTTTTGGGTTATGGTTATGGTTTGGGTTATGGTTATGGTTGGGGTTATGGTTTAGGTTAGGGTTATTGTTAGGGGTTGGGGTTATGGTTATGGTTGGGGTTATGGTTTAGGTTAGGGTTATTGTTAGGGGTTGGGGTTATGGTTTGGGTTAGGGTTATTGTTAGGGGTTAGGGGTTAGGGGTTATGGTTTGGGTTATGGTTATGGTTGGGGTTATGGGTATGGTTTGGGTTAGGTTTTGGGTTAGGGTTATTGTTAGGGGTTGGGGTTATGGTTTGGGTTAGGGTTATTTTTAGGGGTTAGGGGTTATGGTTTGGGTTATGGTTATTGTTAGGGGTTGGGGTTATGGTTTGGGTTAGGGTTATTGTTAGGGGTTATGGTTTGGGTTAGGGATATTGTTAGGGGTTAGGGGTTATGGTTTGGGTTAGGGTTATTGTTAGGGGTTGGGGTTAGGGTTTGGGTTATGGTTGGGGTTATGGTTGGGGTTATGGTTGGTGTTATGGTTGGGGTTATCGGTTAGGGTTATGGTTATGGTTGGGGATATAGTTGGAGTTATGGCTATGGTTGGGAATCTGGTTTTGGTTGGGGTTATGGTTATGGTTGGGAATCTGGTTATGGTTGGGGTTATGGTTTGGGTTAGGGTTATGGTTTGGGTTAGGGTTATGGTTTGGGTTTGGGTTATTGTTTGGGTTATGGTTTGGGTTAGTGTTATGGTTTGGGTTAGGGTTTGGGTTAGGGTTTGGGTTATGGTTTGGGTTATGGTTTGGGTTATGGTTTGGGTTATGGTTTGGGTTATGGTTTGGGTTATGGTTTGGGTTATGGTTTGGGTTATGGTTTGGGTTATGGTTTGGGTTATGGTTTGGGTTATGGTTTGGGTTATGGTTTGGGTTATGGTTTGGGTTATGGTTTGGGTTATGGTTTGGGTTATGGTTTGAGTTATGGTTTGGGTTATGGTTTGGGTTATGGTTTGGGTTATGGTTTGGATTATGGTTTGGGTTATGGTTTGGGTTAGGGTTATTGTTAGGGGTTGGGGTTATGGCTATGGATGGGATTATGGTTTGGTTTAGGGTTCTTGTTAGGGGTTAGGGGTTATGGTTTGGGTTATGGTTATGGTTTAGGTTAGGGTTATTGTTAGGGGTTGGGGCTATGGTTTGGGCTAGGGTTATTGTAAGGGATTAGGGGTTATGGTTTGGGTTATGGTTATGATTGGGGTTATGGTTTGGGTTAGGGTTATTGTTAAGGGGTTGGGGTTATGGTTTGGTTGAGGGTTATTGTTAGGGGTTAGGGGTTATGTTTTGGGTTATGGTTATGGTTTGGGTTATGGTTATGGTTGGGGTTATGGTTTAGGTTAGGGTTATTGTTAGGGGTTGGGGTTATGGTTATGGTTGGGGTTATGGTTTAGGTTAGGGTTATTGTTAGGGGTTGGGGTTATGGTTTGGGTTAGGGTTATTGTTAGGGGTTAGGGGTTAGGGGTAATGGTTATGGTTGGGGTTATGGGTATGGTTTGGGTTAGGTTTTGGGTTAGGGTTATTGATAGGGGTTGGGGTTATGGTTTGGGTTAGGGTTATTTTTAGGGGTTAGGGGTTATGGTTAGGGTTATGGTTATTGTTAGGGGTTATGGTTTGGGTTAGGGATATTGTTAGGGGTTAGGGGTTATGGTTTGGGTTAGGGATATTGTTAGGGGTTAGGGGTTATGGTTTGGGTTAGGGTTATTGTTAGGGGTTGGGGTTAGGGTTTGGGTTATGGTTGGGGTTATGGTTGGGGTTATGGTTGGTGTTATGGTTGGGGATTATCGGTTAGGGTTATGGTTATGGTTGGGGATATGGTTGGAGTTATGGCTATGGTTGGGAATCTGGTTTTGGTTCGGGTTATGGTTATGATTGGGAATCTGGTTATGGTTGGGGTTATGGTTTGGGTTAGGGTTATTGTTTGGGTTATGGTTTGGGTTAGTGTTATGGTTTGGGTTAGGGTTTGGGTTATGGTTTGGGTTATGGTTTGGGTTATGGTTTGGGTTATGGTTTGGGTTATGGTTTGGGTTATGGTTTGGGTTATGGTTTGGGTTATGGTTTGGGTTATGGTTTGGGTTATGGTTTGGGTTATGGTTTGGGTTATGGTTTGGGTTATGGTTTGGGTTATGGTTTGGGTTATGGTTTGGGTTATGGTTTGGGTTATGGTTTGGGTTATGGTTTGGGTTATGGTTTGGGTTATGGTTTGGGTTATGGTTTGGGTTATGGTTTGGGTTATGGTTTGGGTTATGGTTTTGGTTATGGTTTGGGTTAGGGTTATTGTTAGGGGTTGGGGTTAGGGTTAGGGTTAGGGTTAGGGTTTGGGTTAGGGTTATTGTTAGGGGTTGGGGTTAGGGTTAGGGTTAGGGTTAGGGTTAGGGTTAGGGTTAGGGTTAGGGTTAGGATTAGGGTTAGGGTTAGGGTTAGGGTTAGGGTTTGGGTTATGGTTTGGGTTATGGTTTTGGTTATGGTTTGGGTTATGGTTTGGGTTATTGTTAGGGGTTGGGGGTTATGGTTTGGGTTATGGTTATGGTTGGGGTTATGGCTATGGATGGGATTATGGTTTGGGTTAGGGTTATTGTTAGGGGTTAGGGGTTATGGTTTGGGTTATGGTTATGGTTGGGGTTATGGTTGGGGTTATGGTTGGGGTTATGGTTGGGGTTATGGGTATGGTTTGGGTTAGGTTTTGGGTTAGGGTTATTGTTAGGGGTTGGGTTTAGGGTTTGGGATAGGGTTATTTTTAGGGGTTAGGGGTTATGGTTTGGGTTATGGATATTGTTAGGGGTTGGGAATATGGTTTGGGTTAGGGTTATTGTTAGGGGTTATGGTTTGGGTGAGGGATATTGTTAGGGGTTAGGGGTTATGGTTTGCGTGAGGGATATTGTTAGGGGTTAGGGGTTATGGTTTGGGTTAGGGTTAGGGTTATTGTTAGGGGTTGGGGTTAGGGTTTGGGTTATGGTTGGGGTTATGGTTGGGGTTATGGTTGGTGTTATGGTTTGGGTTAGGGTTTGGGTTATGGTTTGGGTTATGGTTTGGGTTATGGTTTGGGTTATGGTTTGGGTTATGGTTTGGGTTATGGTTTGGGCTATGGTTTGGGTTATGGTTTGGGTTATGGTTTGGGTTATGGTTATGGTTTGGGTTAGGGTTATTGTTAGGGGTTGGGGTTATGGTTTGGGTTAGGGTTATTGTTAGGGGTTAGGCGTTATGGTTTGGGTTATGGTTATTGTTAGGGGTTAGGATTATGGTTTGGGTTAGGGTTATTGTTAGGGGTTATGGTTTGGGTTAGGGATATTGTTAGGGTTTAGGGGTTATGGTTTGGGTTAGGGTTAAGGTTATTGTTAGGGGTTGGGGTTAGTGTTTGGGTTATGGTTGGGGTTATGGTTGTTGTTATGGTTGGTGTTATGGTTGGTGTTATGGTTGGGGTTATCAGTTAGGGTTATGGTTATGGTTGGGGATATGGTTGGAGTTATGGCTATGGTTGGGGATATGGTTGGAGTTATGGCTATGGTTGGGAATAGGGTTTTGGTTGGGGTTATGGTTATCGTTGGGAATCTGGTTATGGTTTGGGTTAGGGTTATGGTTTGGGTTAGGGTTATGGTTTGGGTTAGGGTTATTGTTTGGGTTAGGGTTATTGTTTGGGTTATGGTTTGGGTTCGGGTTATGGTTTGGGTTAGGGTTATGGTTTGGGTTAGGGTTATGGTTTGGGTTAGGGTTTGGGTTATGGTATGGGTTATGGTTTGGGTTATGGTATGGGTTATGGTTTGGGTTATGGTTTGGGTTATGGTTTGGGTTATGGTTTGGGATATGGTTTGGGTTATGGTTTGGGTTATGGTTTGGGTTATGGTTTGGGTTATGGTTTGGGTTATGGTTTGGGTTATGGTTTGGGTTATGGTTTGGGTTATGGTTTGGGTTATGGTTTGGGTTAGGGTCATTGTTAGGGGTTGGGGGTTATGGTTTGGGTTATGGTTATGGTTGGGGTTATGGCTATGGATGGGATTATGGTTTGGGTTAGGGTTCTTGTTGGGGGTTAGGGGTTATGGTTTGGGTTATGGTTATGGTTTAGGTTAGGGTTATTGTTAGGGGTTGGGGTTATGGTTTGGGCTAGGGTTATTGTAAGGGATTATGGGTTATGGTTTGGGTTATGGTTATGATTGGGGTTATGGTTTGGGTTAGGGTTATTGTTAAGGGGTTGGGGTTATGGTTTGGTTGAGGGTTATTGTTAGGGGTTAGGGGTTATGTTTTGGGTTATGGTTATGGTTATGGTTTGGGTTATGGTTATGGTTGGGGTTATGGTTTAGGTTAGGGTTATTGTTAGGGGTTGGGGTTATGGTTATGGTTGGGGTTATGGTTTAGGTTAGGGTTATTGTTAGGGGTTGGGGTTATGGTTTGGGTTAGGGTTATTGTTAGGGGTTAGGGGTTAGGGGTTAGGGGTTATGGTTTGGGTTATGGTTATGGTTGGGGTTATGGGTATGGTTTGGGTTAGGTTTTGGGTTAGGGTTATTGTTAGGGGTTGGGGTTATGGTTTGGGTTAGGGTTATTTTTAGGGGTTAGGGGTTATGGTTTGGGTTATGGTTATTGTTAGGGGTTGAGGTTATGGTTTGGGTTAGGGTTATTGTTAGGGGTTATGGTTTGGGTTAGGGATATTGTTAGGGGTTAGGGGTTATGGTTTGGGTTAGGGTTATTGTTAGGGGTTGGGGTTAGGGTTTGGGTTATGGTTGGGGTTATGGTTGGGGTTATGGTTGGTGTTATGGTTGGGGTTATCGGTTAGGGTTATGGTTATGGTTGGGGATATGGTTGGAGTTATGGCTATGGTTGGGAATCTGGTTTTGGTTGGGGTTATGGTTATGGTTGGGAATCTGGTTATGGTTGGGGTTATGGTTTGGGTTAGGGTTATGGTTTGGGTTAGGGTTATGGTTTGGGTTTGGGTTATTGTTTGGGTTATGGTTTGGGTTAGTGTTATGGTTTGGGTTAGGGTTTGGGTTAGGGTTTGGGTTATGGTTTGGGTTATGGTTTGGGTTATGGTTTGGGTTATGGTTTGGGTTATGGTTTGGGTTATGGTTTGGGTTATGGTTTGGGTTATGGTTTGGGTTATGGTTTGGGTTATGGTTTGGGTTATGGTTTGGGTTATGGTTTGGGTTATGGTTTGGGTTATGGTTTGGGTTATGGTTTGGGTTATGGTTTGGGTTATGGTTTGGGTTATGGTTTGAGTTATGGTTTGGGTTATGGTTTGGGTTATGGTTTGGGTTATGGTTTGGATTATGGTTTGGGTTATGGTTTGGGTTAGGGTTATTGTTAGGGGTTGGGGTTATGGCTATGGATGGGATTATGGTTTGGTTTAGGGTTCTTGTTAGGGGTTAGGGGTTATGGTTTGGGTTATGGTTATGGTTTAGGTTAGGGTTATTGTTAGGGGTTGGGGCTATGGTTTGGGCTAGGGTTATTGTAAGGGATTAGGGGTTATGGTTTGGGTTATGGTTATGATTGGGGTTATGGTTTGGGTTAGGGTTATTGTTAAGGGGTTGGGGTTATGGTTTGGTTGAGGGTTATTGTTAGGGGTTAGGGGTTATGTTTTGGGTTATGGTTATGGTTTGGGTTATGGTTATGGTTGGGGTTATGGTTTAGGTTAGGGTTATTGTTAGGGGTTGGGGTTATGGTTATGGTTGGGGTTATGGTTTAGGTTAGGGTTATTGTTAGGGGTTGGGGTTATGGTTTGGGTTAGGGTTATTGTTAGGGGTTAGGGGTTAGGGGTAATGGTTATGGTTGGGGTTATGGGTATGGTTTGGGTTAGGTTTTGGGTTAGGGTTATTGATAGGGGTTGGGGTTATGGTTTGGGTTAGGGTTATTTTTAGGGGTTAGGGGTTATGGTTAGGGTTATGGTTATTGTTAGGGGTTATGGTTTGGGTTAGGGATATTGTTAGGGGTTAGGGGTTATGGTTTGGGTTAGGGATATTGTTAGGGGTTAGGGGTTATGGTTTGGGTTAGGGTTATTGTTAGGGGTTGGGGTTAGGGTTTGGGTTATGGTTGGGGTTATGGTTGGGGTTATGGTTGGTGTTATGGTTGGGGATTATCGGTTAGGGTTATGGTTATGGTTGGGGATATGGTTGGAGTTATGGCTATGGTTGGGAATCTGGTTTTGGTTCGGGTTATGGTTATGATTGGGAATCTGGTTATGGTTGGGGTTATGGTTTGGGTTAGGGTTATTGTTTGGGTTATGGTTTGGGTTAGTGTTATGGTTTGGGTTAGGGTTTGGGTTATGGTTTGGGTTATGGTTTGGGTTATGGTTTGGGTTATGGTTTGGGTTATGGTTTGGGTTATGGTTTGGGTTATGGTTTGGGTTATGGTTTGGGTTATGGTTTGGGTTATGGTTTGGGTTATGGTTTGGGTTATGGTTTGGGTTATGGTTTGGGTTATGGTTTGGGTTATGGTTTGGGTTATGGTTTGGGTTATGGTTTGGGTTATGGTTTGGGTTATGGTTTGGGTTATGGTTTGGGTTATGGTTTGGGTTATGGTTTGGGTTATGGTTTGGGTTATGGTTTTGGTTATGGTTTGGGTTAGGGTTATTGTTAGGGGTTGGGGTTAGGGTTAGGGTTAGGGTTAGGGTTTGGGTTAGGGTTATTGTTAGGGGTTGGGGTTAGGGTTAGGGTTAGGGTTAGGGTTAGGGTTAGGGTTAGGGTTAGGGTTAGGATTAGGGTTAGGGTTAGGGTTAGGGTTAGGGTTTGGGTTATGGTTTGGGTTATGGTTTTGGTTATGGTTTGGGTTATGGTTTGGGTTATTGTTAGGGGTTGGGGGTTATGGTTTGGGTTATGGTTATGGTTGGGGTTATGGCTATGGATGGGATTATGGTTTGGGTTAGGGTTATTGTTAGGGGTTAGGGGTTATGGTTTGGGTTATGGTTATGGTTGGGGTTATGGTTGGGGTTATGGTTGGGGTTATGGTTGGGGTTATGGGTATGGTTTGGGTTAGGTTTTGGGTTAGGGTTATTGTTAGGGGTTGGGTTTAGGGTTTGGGATAGGGTTATTTTTAGGGGTTAGGGGTTATGGTTTGGGTTATGGATATTGTTAGGGGTTGGGAATATGGTTTGGGTTAGGGTTATTGTTAGGGGTTATGGTTTGGGTGAGGGATATTGTTAGGGGTTAGGGGTTATGGTTTGCGTGAGGGATATTGTTAGGGGTTAGGGGTTATGGTTTGGGTTAGGGTTAGGGTTATTGTTAGGGGTTGGGGTTAGGGTTTGGGTTATGGTTGGGGTTATGGTTGGGGTTATGGTTGGTGTTATGGTTTGGGTTAGGGTTTGGGTTATGGTTTGGGTTATGGTTTGGGTTATGGTTTGGGTTATGGTTTGGGTTATGGTTTGGGTTATGGTTTGGGCTATGGTTTGGGTTATGGTTTGGGTTATGGTTTGGGTTATGGTTATGGTTTGGGTTAGGGTTATTGTTAGGGGTTGGGGTTATGGTTTGGGTTAGGGTTATTGTTAGGGGTTAGGCGTTATGGTTTGGGTTATGGTTATTGTTAGGGGTTAGGATTATGGTTTGGGTTAGGGTTATTGTTAGGGGTTATGGTTTGGGTTAGGGATATTGTTAGGGTTTAGGGGTTATGGTTTGGGTTAGGGTTAAGGTTATTGTTAGGGGTTGGGGTTAGTGTTTGGGTTATGGTTGGGGTTATGGTTGTTGTTATGGTTGGTGTTATGGTTGGTGTTATGGTTGGGGTTATCAGTTAGGGTTATGGTTATGGTTGGGGATATGGTTGGAGTTATGGCTATGGTTGGGGATATGGTTGGAGTTATGGCTATGGTTGGGAATAGGGTTTTGGTTGGGGTTATGGTTATCGTTGGGAATCTGGTTATGGTTTGGGTTAGGGTTATGGTTTGGGTTAGGGTTATGGTTTGGGTTAGGGTTATTGTTTGGGTTAGGGTTATTGTTTGGGTTATGGTTTGGGTTCGGGTTATGGTTTGGGTTAGGGTTATGGTTTGGGTTAGGGTTATGGTTTGGGTTAGGGTTTGGGTTATGGTATGGGTTATGGTTTGGGTTATGGTATGGGTTATGGTTTGGGTTATGGTTTGGGTTATGGTTTGGGTTATGGTTTGGGATATGGTTTGGGTTATGGTTTGGGTTATGGTTTGGGTTATGGTTTGGGTTATGGTTTGGGTTATGGTTTGGGTTATGGTTTGGGTTATGGTTTGGGTTATGGTTTGGGTTATGGTTTGGGTTAGGGTCATTGTTAGGGGTTGGGGGTTATGGTTTGGGTTATGGTTATGGTTGGGGTTATGGCTATGGATGGGATTATGGTTTGGGTTAGGGTTCTTGTTGGGGGTTAGGGGTTATGGTTTGGGTTATGGTTATGGTTTAGGTTAGGGTTATTGTTAGGGGTTGGGGTTATGGTTTGGGCTAGGGTTATTGTAAGGGATTATGGGTTATGGTTTGGGTTATGGTTATGATTGGGGTTATGGTTTGGGTTAGGGTTATTGTTAAGGGGTTGGGGTTATGGTTTGGTTGAGGGTTATTGTTAGGGGTTAGGGGTTATGTTTTGGGTTATGGTTATGGTTATGGTTTGGGTTATGGTTATGGTTGGGGTTATGGTTTAGGTTAGGGTTATTGTTAGGGGTTGGGGTTATGGTTATGGTTGGGGTTATGGTTTAGGTTAGGGTTATTGTTAGGGGTTGGGGTTATGGTTTGGGTTAGGGTTATTGTTAGGGGTTAGGGGTTAGGGGTTAGGGGTTATGGTTTGGGTTATGGTTATGGTTGGGGTTATGGGTATGGTTTGGGTTAGGTTTTGGGTTAGGGTTATTGTTAGGGGTTGGGGTTATGGTTTGGGTTAGGGTTATTTTTAGGGGTTAGGGGTTATGGTTTGGGTTATGGTTATTGTTAGGGGTTGGGGTTATGGTTTGGGTTAGGGTTATTGTTAGGGGTTATGGTTTGGGTTAGGGATATTGTTAGGGGTTAGGGGTTATGGTTTGGGTTAGGGTTATTGTTAGGGGTTGGGGTTAGGGTTTGGGTTATGGTTGGGGTTATGGTTGGGGTTATGGTTGGTGTTATGGTTGGGGTTATCGGTTAGGGTTATGGTTATGGTTGGGGATATGGTTGGAGTTATGGCTATGGTTGGGAATCTGGTTTTGGTTGGGGTTATGGTTATGGTTGGGAATCTGGTTATGGTTGGGGTTATGGTTTGGGTTAGGGTTATGGTTTGGGTTTGGGTTATTGTTTGGGTTATGGTTTGGGTTAGTGTTATGGTTTGGGTTAGGGTTTGGGTTATGGTTTGGGTTATGGTTTGGGTTATGGTTTGGGTTATGGTTTGGGTTATGGTTTGGGTTATGGTTTGGGTTATGGTTTGGGTTATGGTTTGGGTTATGGTTTGGGTTATGGTTTGGGTTATGGTTTGGGTTATGGTTTGGGTTATGGTTTGGGTTATGGTTTGGGTTATGGTTTGGGTTATGGTTTGGGTTATGGTTTGGGTTATGGTTTGGGTTATGGTTTGGGTTATGGTTTGGGTTATGGTTTGGGTTATGGTTTGGGTTATGGTTTGGGTTATGGTTTGGGTTATGGTTTGGGTTATGGTTTGGGTTATGGTTTGGGTTATGGTTTGGGTTATGGTTTGGGTTATGGTTTGGGTTATGGTTTGGGTTAGGGTTATTGTTAGGGGTTGGGGTTATGGCTATGGATGGGATTATGGTTTGGTTTAGGGTTCTTGTTAGGGGTTAGGGGTTATGGTTTGGGTTATGGTTATGGTTTAGGTTAGGGTTATTGTTAGGGGTTGGGGCTATGGTTTGGGCTAGGGTTATTGTAAGGGATTAGGGGTTATGGTTTGGGTTATGGTTATGATTGTGGTTATGGTTTGGGTTAGGGTTATTGTTAAGGGGTTGGGGTTATGGTTTGGTTGAGGGTTATTGTTAGGGGTTAGGGGTTATGTTTTTGGTTATGGTTATGGTTTGGGTTATGGTTATGGTTGGGGTTATGGTTTAGGTTAGGGTTATTGTTAGGGGTTGGGGTTATGGTTATGGTTGGGGTTATGGTTTAGGTTAGGGTTATTGTTAGGGGTTGGGGTTATGGTTTGGGTTAGGGTTATTGTTAGGGGTTAGGGGTTAGGGGTAATGGTTATGGTTGGGGTTATGGGTATGGTTTGGGTTAGGTTTTGGGTTAGGGTTATTGTTAGGGGTTGGGGTTGTGGTTTGGGTTAGGGTTATTTTTAGGGGTTAGGGGTTATGGTTAGGGTTATGGTTATTGTTAGGGGTTGGGGTTATGGTTTGGGTTAAGGTTATTGTTAGGGGTTATGGTTTGGGTTAGGGATATTGTTAGGGGTTAGGGGTTATGGTTTGGGTTAGGGATATTGTTAGGGGTTAGGGGTTATGGTTTGGGTTAGGGTTATTGTTAGGGGTTGGGGTTAGGGTTTGGGTTATGGTTGGGGTTATGGTTGGGGTTATGGTTGGTGTTATGGTTGGGGATTATCGGTTAGGGTTATGGTTATGGTTGGGGATATGGTTGGAGTTATGGCTATGGTTGGGAATCTGATTTTGGTTCGGGTTATGGTTATGATTGGGAATCTGGTTATGGTTGGGGTTATGGTTTGGGTTAGGGTTATGGTTTGGGTTCGGGTTATGGTTTGGGTTAGTGTTATGGTTTGGGTTAGGGTTTGGGTTATGGTTTGGGTTATGGTTTGGGTTATGGTTTGGGTTATGGTTTGGGTTATGGTTTGGGTTATGGTTTGGGTTATGGTTTGGGTTATGGTTTGGGTTATGGTTTGGGTTATGGTTTGGGTTATGGTTTGGGTTATGGTTTGGGTTATGGTTTGGGTTATGGTTTGGGTTATGGTTTGGGTTATGGTTTGGGTTATGGTTTGGGTTATGGTTTGGGTTATGGTTTGGGTTATGGTTTGGGTTATGGTTTGGGTTATGGTTTGGGTTATGGTTTGGGTTATGGTTTGGGTTATGGTTTGGGTTATTGTTAGGGGTTGGGGGTTATGGTTTGGGTTATTGTTATGGTTGGGGTTATGGCTATGGATGGGATTATGATTTGGGTTATGGCTATAGATGGGATTATGGTTTGGGTTAGGGTTCTGGTTAGGGGTTAGGGGTTATGGTTATGTTTGGGGTTATGGTTTAGGTGAGGGTTATTGTTAGGGGTTGGGGGTTATGATTTGGGTTATGGTTATGGTTGGGGTTATGGCTATGGATGGGATTATGGTTTGGGTTAGGGTTCTTGTTAGGGGATAGGGGTTATGGTTTGGGTTATGGTTATGGTTGGGGTTATGGTTTAGGTTAGGGTTATTGTTAGGCGTTGGGGTTATGGTTTGGGTTAGGGTTATTGTAAGGGATTAGGGGTTATGGTTTGGGTTATGGTTATGATTGGGGTTATGGTTTGGGTTAGGGTTATTGTTAGGGGTTGGGGTTATGGTTTGGTTGAGGATTATTGTTAGGGGTTAGGGGTTATGTTTTGGGTTATGGTTATGGTTTGGGTTATGGTTATGGTTTGGGTTATGGTTATGGTTGGGGTTATGGTTTAGGTTAGGGTTATTGTTAGGGGTTGGGGTTATGGTTTGGGTTAGGGTTAGGGTTATTGTTAGGGGTTAGGGGTTATGGTTTGGGTTGAGGTTATGGTTGGGGTTATGGTTGGGGTTATGGTTATGGTTTGGGTTAGGTTTTGGGTTAGGGTTATTGTTAGGGGTTGGGGTTATGGTTTGGGTTAGGGTTATTGTTAGGGGTTAGGGGTTATGGTTTGGGTTGAGGTTATGGTTGGGGTTATGGTTGGGGTTATGGTTATGGTTTGGGTTAGGTTTTGGGTTAGGGTTATTGTTAGGGGTTGGGGATATGGTTTGGGTTAGGGTTATTGTTAGGGGTTAGGGGTTATGGTTTGGGTTATGGTTATTGTTAGAGGTTGGGATTATGGTTTGGGTTAGGGTTATTGTTAGGGGTTATGGTTTGGGTTAGGGTTATTGTTAGGGGTTATGGTTTGGGTTAGGGATATTGTTAGGGGTTATGGTTTGGGTTAGGGTTAGGGTTATTGTTAGGGGTTGGGGTTAGGGTTTGGGTTATGGTTGGGGTTGTGGTTGGTGTTATGGTTGGGGTTATCAGTTAGGGTTATGGTTATGGTTGGGGATATGGTTGGAGTTATGGTTATGGTTGGGGATATGGTTGGAGTTATGGCTATGGTTGGGGATATGGTTGGAGTTATGGCTATGGTTGGGAATAGGGTTTTGGTTGGGGTTATGGTTATGGTTGGGAATCTGGTTATGGTTTGGGTTAGGGTTAGGGTTATGGTTTGGGTTAGGGTTATGGTTTGGGTTAGGGTTATTGTTTGGGTTATGGTTTGGGTTCGGGTTATGGTTTGGGTTAGGGTTATGGTTTGGGTTAGGGTTTGGGTTATGGTATGGGTTATGGTTTGGGTTATGGTATGGGTTATGGTTTGGGTTATGGTTTGTGTTATGGTTTGGGTTATGGTTTGGGATATGGTTTG
Organism: Stigmatopora nigra; assembly: GCF_051989575.1. NCBI lineage: Eukaryota > Metazoa > Chordata > Actinopteri > Syngnathiformes > Syngnathidae > Stigmatopora > Stigmatopora nigra. The sequence continues at coordinate 15,601 of NW_027551647.1, read as the reverse complement.
GGTTATGGTTTGGGTTATGGTTTGGGTTATGGTTTGGGTTATGGTTTGGGTTATGGTTTGGGTTATGGTTTGGGTTATGGTTTGGGTTATGGTTTCGGTTATGGTTTGGGTTATGGTTTGGGTTAGGGTTATTGTTAGGGGTTGGGGGTTATGGTTTGGGTTATGGTTATGGTTGGGGTTATGGCTATGGATGGGATTATGGTTTGGGTTAGGGTTCTTGTTGGGGGTTAGGGGTTATGGTTTGGGTTATGGTTATGGTTTAGGTTAGGGTTATTGTTAGGGGTTGGGGTTATGGTTTGGGTTATGGTTATGGTTGGGGTTATGGGTATGGTTTGGGTTAGGTTTTGGGTTAGGGTTATTGTTAGGGGTTGGGGTTATGGTTTGGGTTTGGGTTATTTTTAGGGGTTAGGGGTTATGGTTTGGGTTATGGTTATTGTTAGGGGTTGGGGTTATGGTTTGGGTTAGGGTTTTTGTTAGGGGTTATGGTTTGGGTTAGGGATATTGTTAGGGGTTAGGGGTTATGGTTTGGGTTAGGGTTATTGTTAGGGGTTGGGGTTAGGGTTTGGGTTATGGTTGGGGTTATGGTTGGGGTTATGGTTGG